>NW_028270164.1:62710513-62718489 GCF_037043375.1 Chiloscyllium plagiosum | reverse complement strand
TAACCCTAACCCTAACCCTAACCCTAACCCTAACCCTAACCCTAACCCTAACCCTAACCCTAACCCTAACCCTAACCCTAACCCTAACCCTAACCCTAACCCTAACCCTAACCCTAACCCTAACCCTAACCCTAACCCTAACCCTAACCCTAACCCTAACCCTAACCCTAACCCTAACCCTAACCCTAACCCTAACCCTAACCCTAACCCTAACCCTAACCCTAACCCTAACCCTAACCCTAACCCTAACCCTAACCCTAACCCTAACCCTAACCCTAACCCTAACCCTAACCCTAACCCTAACCCTAACCCTAACCCTAACCCTAACCCTAACCCTAACCCTAACCCTAACCCTAACCCTAACCCTAACCCTAACCCTAACCCTAACCCTAACCCTAACCCTAACCCTAACCCTAACCCTAACCCTAACCCTAACCCTAACCCTAACCCTAACCCTAACCCTAACCCTAACCCTAACCCTAACCCTAACCCTAACCCTAACCCTAACCCTAACCCTAACCCTAACCCTAACCCTAACCCTAACCCTAACCCTAACCCTAACCCTAACCCTAACCCTAACCCTAACCCTAACCCTAACCCTAACCCTAACCCTAACCCTAACCCTAACCCTAACCCTAACCCTAACCCTAACCCTAACCCTAACCCTAACCCTAACCCTAACCCTAACCCTAACCCTAACCCTAACCCTAACCCTAACCCTAACCCTAACCCTAACCCTAACCCTAACCCTAACCCTAACCCTAACCCTAACCCTAACCCTAACCCTAACCCTAACCCTAACCCTAACCCTAACCCTAACCCTAACCCTAACCCTAACCCTAACCCTAACCCTAACCCTAACCCTAACCCTAACCCTAACCCTAACCCTAACCCTAACCCTAACCCTAACCCTAACCCTAACCCTAACCCTAACCCTAACCCTAACCCTAACCCTAACCCTAACCCTAACCCTAACCCTAACCCTAACCCTAACCCTAACCCTAACCCTAACCCTAACCCTAACCCTAACCCTAACCCTAACCCTAACCCTAACCCTAACCCTAACCCTAACCCTAACCCTAACCCTAACCCTAACCCTAACCCTAACCCTAACCCTAACCCTAACCCTAACCCTAACCCTAACCCTAACCCTAACCCTAACCCTAACCCTAACCCTAACCCTAACCCTAACCCTAACCCTAACCCTAACCCTAACCCTAACCCTAACCCTAACCCTAACCCTAACCCTAACCCTAACCCTAACCCTAACCCTAACCCTAACCCTAACCCTAACCCTAACCCTAACCCTAACCCTAACCCTAACCCTAACCCTAACCCTAACCCTAACCCTAACCCTAACCCTAACCCTAACCCTAACCCTAACCCTAACCCTAACCCTAACCCTAACCCTAACCCTAACCCTAACCCTAACCCTAACCCTAACCCTAACCCTAACCCTAACCCTAACCCTAACCCTAACCCTAACCCTAACCCTAACCCTAACCCTAACCCTAACCCTAACCCTAACCCTAACCCTAACCCTAACCCTAACCCTAACCCTAACCCTAACCCTAACCCTAACCCTAACCCTAACCCTAACCCTAACCCTAACCCTAACCCTAACCCTAACCCTAACCCTAACCCTAACCCTAACCCTAACCCTAACCCTAACCCTAACCCTAACCCTAACCCTAACCCTAACCCTAACCCTAACCCTAACCCTAACCCTAACCCTAACCCTAACCCTAACCCTAACCCTAACCCTAACCCTAACCCTAACCCTAACCCTAACCCTAACCCTAACCCTAACCCTAACCCTAACCCTAACCCTAACCCTAACCCTAACCCTAACCCTAACCCTAACCCTAACCCTAACCCTAACCCTAACCCTAACCCTAACCCTAACCCTAACCCTAACCCTAACCCTAACCCTAACCCTAACCCTAACCCTAACCCTAACCCTAACCCTAACCCTAACCCTAACCCTAACCCTAACCCTAACCCTAACCCTAACCCTAACCCTAACCCTAACCCTAACCCTAACCCTAACCCTAACCCTAACCCTAACCCTAACCCTAACCCTAACCCTAACCCTAACCCTAACCCTAACCCTAACCCTAACCCTAACCCTAACCCTAACCCTAACCCTAACCCTAACCCTAACCCTAACCCTAACCCTAACCCTAACCCTAACCCTAACCCTAACCCTAACCCTAACCCTAACCCTAACCCTAACCCTAACCCTAACCCTAACCCTAACCCTAACCCTAACCCTAACCCTAACCCTAACCCTAACCCTAACCCTAACCCTAACCCTAACCCTAACCCTAACCCTAACCCTAACCCTAACCCTAACCCTAACCCTAACCCTAACCCTAACCCTAACCCTAACCCTAACCCTAACCCTAACCCTAACCCTAACCCTAACCCTAACCCTAACCCTAACCCTAACCCTAACCCTAACCCTAACCCTAACCCTAACCCTAACCCTAACCCTAACCCTAACCCTAACCCTAACCCTAACCCTAACCCTAACCCTAACCCTAACCCTAACCCTAACCCTAACCCTAACCCTAACCCTAACCCTAACCCTAACCCTAACCCTAACCCTAACCCTAACCCTAACCCTAACCCTAACCCTAACCCTAACCCTAACCCTAACCCTAACCCTAACCCTAACCCTAACCCTAACCCTAACCCTAACCCTAACCCTAACCCTAACCCTAACCCTAACCCTAACCCTAACCCTAACCCTAACCCTAACCCTAACCCTAACCCTAACCCTAACCCTAACCCTAACCCTAACCCTAACCCTAACCCTAACCCTAACCCTAACCCTAACCCTAACCCTAACCCTAACCCTAACCCTAACCCTAACCCTAACCCTAACCCTAACCCTAACCCTAACCCTAACCCTAACCCTAACCCTAACCCTAACCCTAACCCTAACCCTAACCCTAACCCTAACCCTAACCCTAACCCTAACCCTAACCCTAACCCTAACCCTAACCCTAACCCTAACCCTAACCCTAACCCTAACCCTAACCCTAACCCTAACCCTAACCCTAACCCTAACCCTAACCCTAACCCTAACCCTAACCCTAACCCTAACCCTAACCCTAACCCTAACCCTAACCCTAACCCTAACCCTAACCCTAACCCTAACCCTAACCCTAACCCTAACCCTAACCCTAACCCTAACCCTAACCCTAACCCTAACCCTAACCCTAACCCTAACCCTAACCCTAACCCTAACCCTAACCCTAACCCTAACCCTAACCCTAACCCTAACCCTAACCCTAACCCTAACCCTAACCCTAACCCTAACCCTAACCCTAACCCTAACCCTAACCCTAACCCTAACCCTAACCCTAACCCTAACCCTAACCCTAACCCTAACCCTAACCCTAACCCTAACCCTAACCCTAACCCTAACCCTAACCCTAACCCTAACCCTAACCCTAACCCTAACCCTAACCCTAACCCTAACCCTAACCCTAACCCTAACCCTAACCCTAACCCTAACCCTAACCCTAACCCTAACCCTAACCCTAACCCTAACCCTAACCCTAACCCTAACCCTAACCCTAACCCTAACCCTAACCCTAACCCTAACCCTAACCCTAACCCTAACCCTAACCCTAACCCTAACCCTAACCCTAACCCTAACCCTAACCCTAACCCTAACCCTAACCCTAACCCTAACCCTAACCCTAACCCTAACCCTAACCCTAACCCTAACCCTAACCCTAACCCTAACCCTAACCCTAACCCTAACCCTAACCCTAACCCTAACCCTAACCCTAACCCTAACCCTAACCCTAACCCTAACCCTAACCCTAACCCTAACCCTAACCCTAACCCTAACCCTAACCCTAACCCTAACCCTAACCCTAACCCTAACCCTAACCCTAACCCTAACCCTAACCCTAACCCTAACCCTAACCCTAACCCTAACCCTAACCCTAACCCTAACCCTAACCCTAACCCTAACCCTAACCCTAACCCTAACCCTAACCCTAACCCTAACCCTAACCCTAACCCTAACCCTAACCCTAACCCTAACCCTAACCCTAACCCTAACCCTAACCCTAACCCTAACCCTAACCCTAACCCTAACCCTAACCCTAACCCTAACCCTAACCCTAACCCTAACCCTAACCCTAACCCTAACCCTAACCCTAACCCTAACCCTAACCCTAACCCTAACCCTAACCCTAACCCTAACCCTAACCCTAACCCTAACCCTAACCCTAACCCTAACCCTAACCCTAACCCTAACCCTAACCCTAACCCTAACCCTAACCCTAACCCTAACCCTAACCCTAACCCTAACCCTAACCCTAACCCTAACCCTAACCCTAACCCTAACCCTAACCCTAACCCTAACCCTAACCCTAACCCTAACCCTAACCCTAACCCTAACCCTAACCCTAACCCTAACCCTAACCCTAACCCTAACCCTAACCCTAACCCTAACCCTAACCCTAACCCTAACCCTAACCCTAACCCTAACCCTAACCCTAACCCTAACCCTAACCCTAACCCTAACCCTAACCCTAACCCTAACCCTAACCCTAACCCTAACCCTAACCCTAACCCTAACCCTAACCCTAACCCTAACCCTAACCCTAACCCTAACCCTAACCCTAACCCTAACCCTAACCCTAACCCTAACCCTAACCCTAACCCTAACCCTAACCCTAACCCTAACCCTAACCCTAACCCTAACCCTAACCCTAACCCTAACCCTAACCCTAACCCTAACCCTAACCCTAACCCTAACCCTAACCCTAACCCTAACCCTAACCCTAACCCTAACCCTAACCCTAACCCTAACCCTAACCCTAACCCTAACCCTAACCCTAACCCTAACCCTAACCCTAACCCTAACCCTAACCCTAACCCTAACCCTAACCCTAACCCTAACCCTAACCCTAACCCTAACCCTAACCCTAACCCTAACCCTAACCCTAACCCTAACCCTAACCCTAACCCTAACCCTAACCCTAACCCTAACCCTAACCCTAACCCTAACCCTAACCCTAACCCTAACCCTAACCCTAACCCTAACCCTAACCCTAACCCTAACCCTAACCCTAACCCTAACCCTAACCCTAACCCTAACCCTAACCCTAACCCTAACCCTAACCCTAACCCTAACCCTAACCCTAACCCTAACCCTAACCCTAACCCTAACCCTAACCCTAACCCTAACCCTAACCCTAACCCTAACCCTAACCCTAACCCTAACCCTAACCCTAACCCTAACCCTAACCCTAACCCTAACCCTAACCCTAACCCTAACCCTAACCCTAACCCTAACCCTAACCCTAACCCTAACCCTAACCCTAACCCTAACCCTAACCCTAACCCTAACCCTAACCCTAACCCTAACCCTAACCCTAACCCTAACCCTAACCCTAACCCTAACCCTAACCCTAACCCTAACCCTAACCCTAACCCTAACCCTAACCCTAACCCTAACCCTAACCCTAACCCTAACCCTAACCCTAACCCTAACCCTAACCCTAACCCTAACCCTAACCCTAACCCTAACCCTAACCCTAACCCTAACCCTAACCCTAACCCTAACCCTAACCCTAACCCTAACCCTAACCCTAACCCTAACCCTAACCCTAACCCTAACCCTAACCCTAACCCTAACCCTAACCCTAACCCTAACCCTAACCCTAACCCTAACCCTAACCCTAACCCTAACCCTAACCCTAACCCTAACCCTAACCCTAACCCTAACCCTAACCCTAACCCTAACCCTAACCCTAACCCTAACCCTAACCCTAACCCTAACCCTAACCCTAACCCTAACCCTAACCCTAACCCTAACCCTAACCCTAACCCTAACCCTAACCCTAACCCTAACCCTAACCCTAACCCTAACCCTAACCCTAACCCTAACCCTAACCCTAACCCTAACCCTAACCCTAACCCTAACCCTAACCCTAACCCTAACCCTAACCCTAACCCTAACCCTAACCCTAACCCTAACCCTAACCCTAACCCTAACCCTAACCCTAACCCTAACCCTAACCCTAACCCTAACCCTAACCCTAACCCTAACCCTAACCCTAACCCTAACCCTAACCCTAACCCTAACCCTAACCCTAACCCTAACCCTAACCCTAACCCTAACCCTAACCCTAACCCTAACCCTAACCCTAACCCTAACCCTAACCCTAACCCTAACCCTAACCCTAACCCTAACCCTAACCCTAACCCTAACCCTAACCCTAACCCTAACCCTAACCCTAACCCTAACCCTAACCCTAACCCTAACCCACACCCTAACCCTAACCCTAACCCTAACCCTAACCCTAACCCTAACCCTAACCCTAACCCTAACCCTAACCCTAACCCTAACCCTAACCCTAACCCTAACCCTAACCCTAACCCTAACCCTAACCCTAACCCTAACCCTAACCCTAACCCTAACCCTAACCCTAACCCTAACCCTAACCCTAACCCTAACCCTAACCCTAACCCTAACCCTAACCCTAACCCTAACCCTAACCCTAACCCTAACCCTAACCCTAACCCTAACCCTAACCCTAACCCTAACCCTAACCCTAACCCTAACCCTAACCCTAACCCTAACCCTAACCCTAACCCTAACCCTAACCCTAACCCTAACCCTAACCCTAACCCTAACCCTAACCCTAACCCTAACCCTAACCCTAACCCTAACCCTAACCCTAACCCTAACCCTAACCCTAACCCTAACCCTAACCCTAACCCTAACCCTAACCCTAACCCTAACCCTAACCCTAACCCTAACCCTAACCCTAACCCTAACCCTAACCCTAACCCTAACCCTAACCCTAACCCTAACCCTAACCCTAACCCTAACCCTAACCCTAACCCTAACCCTAACCCTAACCCTAACCCTAACCCTAACCCTAACCCTAACCCTAACCCTAACCCTAACCCTAACCCTAACCCTAACCCTAACCCTAACCCTAACCCTAACCCTAACCCTAACCCTAACCCTAACCCTAACCCTAACCCTAACCCTAACCCTAACCCTAACCCTAACCCTAACCCTAACCCTAACCCTAACCCTAACCCTAACCCTAACCCTAACCCTAACCCTAACCCTAACCCTAACCCTAACCCTAACCCTAACCCTAACCCTAACCCTAACCCTAACCCTAACCCTAACCCTAACCCTAACCCTAACCCTAACCCTAACCCTAACCCTAACCCTAACCCTAACCCTAACCCTAACCCTAACCCTAACCCTAACCCTAACCCTAACCCTAACCCTAACCCTAACCCTAACCCTAACCCTAACCCTAACCCTAACCCTAACCCTAACCCTAACCCTAACCCTAACCCTAACCCTAACCCTAACCCTAACCCTAACCCTAACCCTAACCCTAACCCTAACCCTAACCCTAACCCTAACCCTAACCCTAACCCTAACCCTAACCCTAACCCTAACCCTAACCCTAACCCTAACCCTAACCCTAACCCTAACCCTAACCCTAACCCTAACCCTAACCCTAACCCTAACCCTAACCCTAACCCTAACCCTAACCCTAACCCTAACCCTAACCCTAACCCTAACCCTAACCCTAACCCTAACCCTAACCCTAACCCTAACCCTAACCCTAACCCTAACCCTAACCCTAACCCTAACCCTAACCCTAACCCTAACCCTAACCCTAACCCTAACCCTAACCCTAACCCTAACCCTAACCCTAACCCTAACCCTAACCCTAACCCTAACCCTAACCCTAACCCTAACCCTAACCCTAACCCTAACCCTAACCCTAACCCTAACCCTAACCCTAACCCTAACCCTAACCCTAACCCTAACCCTAACCCTAACCCTAACCCTAACCCTAACCCTAACCCTAACCCTAACCCTAACCCTAACCCTAACCCTAACCCTAACCCTAACCCTAACCCTAACCCTAACCCTAACCCTAACCCTAACCCTAACCCTAACCCTA
>NW_028270164.1:58730513-58848013 GCF_037043375.1 Chiloscyllium plagiosum | reverse complement strand
AACTGGGATCAGAAGAGTAAATGAGTTAATAATCCGTATTAATGATAGGTCCAATTGTAGAGAAGGTGAAAAAAAGGGCTATAATGTAAAGAGTTAAAAATCACACAACACCAGGTTATAGTCCAACAGGTTTAATTGGAAGCACTAGCTTTCGGTGATCACCTGATGAAGGAGCGTCGCTCCGAAAGCTAGTGCTTCCAATCAAACCTGTTGGACTATAACCTGGTGTTGTGGGATTTTAAACTTTGTACACCCCAGTCCAACACTGGCTTCTCCAAATCATGGCTATAATGTCAAGTGAGTTCTTGCTGACAAAATATTTTATATTGTGGCGGGGGGAGAGGGGGGATTGTGGGCTGATGTTGGTTGAAGGAATGGACAGTATGAAAATTACTGCACAGGGGTACTGGAGAGGCTGGGCTATGATGACATATGCCTAATCTGCACAGAGGATGTTGTTCCTCCAGTTTGTACTGTGATTCACTGGAGTACTGCAGCATGCCTAGGGCAGACAGGTGGGCATACCAGCAGGCAGGTGGGCATACCAGCAGGACACGCCATGTTGGAATGACTGGCTACAGAAAAGTTGGGGTCATACTTGCATGCAAACCAGAGGTGTTCCACAAAGCGGTCACCTAGTCTGTATTTGGTTTCTTCAATCGAGAGTAGGCCACATTAGGTGCAGAAAATACAATACACAAGATTGGAGGAGGTCCTGGAAAGACTGTATAGATGGTGAGCAGGGAGTTGGTGAAGGGGCAGGTATTGCACCTTCTGTAGTTCATGGGAAGGGAGCATGGTGTTGGTCATCCGTGAATGGACTAGGGAACAATCCCTGTGAAATACAGACCAGGGGAGTGAAGGGAAGATATGTTAAGTGTGGCATTCTGCTGGAGTTATCTGAAATGGCAGACAATGATCTTTTGAATACGGAGGCTTGTAGGATGAAGAGTGAGGACATGGGGGACCCGATCACACGGTTGTGAGTGATGGGAAGCGACAAGGGCAGAAGCACTGTGGTTGACAGAGTCCTGTCAACCACAGTGGGCAGGAACCCATGGTTATGGAAGAAGCAAGCTGTGTCATCAGTGCTGTTTTCAAAGGGGGATCATCCAAATAGATGCAATGTAGGCAAAGGAACTAGGAGAATGGGATGGATTCCTTGCAGGCCGTGGGTGTGAAGAACTGTAGTGAAGGTTAGTACAGGGGTCAGTGGCTTTGTAGTGGGTGGTAGTGGACGGTTTATTCCCTGAAATGGAGACCGAGAGGTCAAGGGAAGGAAGGGATGGTATGAAAGTTATAGAGGGGTGGAAATTGGAGGCAAATGAACAGATTTTTCAAGCTCATGGCAGGAGCATGAAGTGGCACTGAAGCAGTTATCGACATACCAGAAACAGTATTTTTTTATTTCAAACATATACTTTATTCATAAAATTATTTGGATCTCTATACAATTGGTCATGCCATTCTTGAGCACACAATACATTTCTTTACATACAGACATTGAAATTTATTTTCCTATATACAACTCTTGTACATTTACTATCCAGCTCTTCTGTTGAGGCGTCAGCGGAGCCCAAATGGGTGGACCCCCTGTTCTTCTTTAGGCAGGCAGATGTTATACGGTGGTCTTTCCCCACCACGCCTTGGCAGCAGCTGCCCCAAGCGTCAGCGTGTCCCTCAACACATAGTCCTGGGCCTCGGAATGTGCCAGTCTGCAACACTCAGTCGGGGTCGACTCCTTCAGCTGGAAGATCAACAGGCTTTGGACTGCCCAGAGAGCGTCCTTCACCGAGTTGATGATCCTCCAGGCACAGTTGATGTTCGTCTCGGTGTGCGTCCCGGGGAACAGGCTGTAGAGCACGGAGTCACGCGTCACGGCGCTGCTCGGGACGAACCTCGACAAACAGCACTGCATTCCTCTCCAGACTTCTTCTGCATAGGCACATTCCAGAAGGAAATGTGTGACAGTCTCGTCGCCCCCGCAGCCGCTTCGAGGGCAGCGTGCGGTGCGGCTGAGAGTCCGGGCGTGCATAAAGGATCTCACAGGCAGAGCCCTTCTCACCACCAGCCAAGCCATGTCTTGGTGCTTGTTGGAAAGTTCTGGCAATGAGGCATTCTGCCAAATGGCTTTGACAGTCTGCTCAGGAAACCGCTCGATAGAATCCGTCCTCTCCATTTCCCGAAGGGTCTCAAGGACACTACTTGCTGACCACTTCCTGATGGACTTGTGGTCAAAGGTGTTTTTCTTCATAAATTTCTCCACGAAGGACAGGTGATGCGGAACGGTCCAACTACTCAGAGCGTTCCACGGCGGCGAGGCCAGGCCCTTTCTTAGCAACAACGGGGACAGATAGAACCTCAGTACGTAGTGACACTTGGTGTTTGCGTACCGGGGATCCATCCACACACAAAGGTGGCCTTCAGGGTGAGGTGGCATTGGGTGTGTTTTTCCCCCATTGCCCAGATCTTTATACATCGAGTCCCTTCGGACATGGTCCTTCTTTGATCTCCATATAAAATGGAAGATGGCCCTGGTGACTGCAGCGGCACAGGTTCTGGGAATAGGCCAGACCTGTGCCACGTATAATAGCAATGACAGTGCCTCACACCTGATGACCAGGTTTTTTCCCGCGATGGAGAGCGACCGTAACTTCCATCTGCCCAGTTTCTGCCTTACTTTGCTGATACGCTCCTCCCAAGACTTGGCGCACGCCCAGCCACCCCGTACCAAATACCCAGCACCTTCAGGTGGTCGGTCCTGACGGTGAAGGGGATCGAGGATTGGGAGTTGTGGGAGGGGGCTAGTGTGGGACTTAAGCAAAGATTGTTCCACATACCCCATAAAGAGGCAGACACAACTGGGACCAATGTAGGTGCCCACAGCCACTCCTTCCGCTTGGCAGAAGTGAGATGAATTAAAGGAGAAATTGATCAGTGAGAGAACAAGTTCAGCCAGGCAGAGGAGAGTGGTGCTGGATGGGGAATGTACAGGTGTCTGGTCAAGGAAGAAGAAGAGTTTGCAGACCGTCCTCGTAGGGAATTGAAGCATAGAGGGATTGGCCATCCATAGTGAATAGGATGCAGTTAGGGTCAAGGAACTGGAAATTGTCAATATGGTTGAGGACATCAAAGGAATCACGGATGGTGGGCAGCATCTGGACAAAGTAGGAGAAAATGAGTCCAGTAGGGCAGGAACAGGCTGATATGATGGGCCTATCGGGGCAGTCTTGTTTGTGGATTTTGGGAAGGAGGTAGAAATGAGCTTGGCAGTGGTTGAGAGACTATAAGGTTGGAGATGGTGGAGTGGGGTGGGGGAAGATCTCCAAAGTTGGTGACAGTCCAAGCAACAATGGCTTGATGTTTGGATGTGGGATCATGGTCCAGAGGGCAGTCAGAAGAAATGTCTGAGAGTTGGCATTGAGCCTCCACTAGGTAAAGGCCAGTAAACCAGAGTACAACAGCACTACCTTTGTCGGTGGGTTTGATAACAAAATTAGGCTTGGACCTGAGAGTGCGAAGAGAGGAAATTTCTGAAGGGGTCAAGTTAGAGTGAGTGAGAGAAGCAGAGAAGCTGAGACAATGAAGAGATCGAGTGCAGGTAAGATGCCGGGGAAGGGGTCCAAGTAAAGGGTGCATACTGGAGGCAGGTAAAGAGATCAGTGGAATAGGGTGTGGGGGGATTCCTGCCCGAAGACAGAGGGGGCAGCATGGAGACAGAGGGGGCAGAAAAACAGTTCAATGTCATAGCAAGTACAAAATTCATTAAGGTGGGGGCATAAGGATATGAAGCTGAGTCCTTTGCTGAGGACAGTATGTTCAGCCTCAGAGAGGGGAAAGTCACAAGGTAGAGTAAGGGCTGTGTAATTGCCTTTTAAGAAAGTGTTTGGCACTGATTAGGAAGATTGAGACTCATGAAGTAGGAGGGTCAGCATCAGCTTAGATATAAAAAGTAGCTCAAAAGGTAAAATATAACAAATCATAGTTGAGGATGATTTTTTTCAGATGGGAAATAGTGTTCCCCAAGGTTCAGTACTGAAACTTGTTTGAAATTGTATTCCAATATCCAAGTCTACCAAAGTAAAATTTCAAAATTTGCGCGATGCCATACTTGCATACAATTCAGAAACAGGATTAGGCCGTTCAACAAGACCATGGTTGATCTGATTGCGGCCTCAATTTCACATTTGTTCTGATGCAATAACCTGTGTCTTTGTCAGTCAAGAATTTCTCTTTGCCTGAAAAATACTCAATGACACCACCTCGGCTGTTCTTTGAGGCAGCGTTCTGAAGTATCACAACCCTCAAGAGAAAACATTTCTCCTAATCTCTAACTTAAATGAGAAACATTTTATTTTTAAAGTGTACCTCTATATTCTAGACTCTCCCACAAAGGGATAACATCCTCTTAAAAGTAACCCTGTCAAGACCACTCAGGATCTTATAGGCTTCAATAAGATTCTTGCAAACACCAATGGATAAAAGCCTTGCCTGTCCAACCATTCCTCATAAGATAATACTTTCGTCCCAGATCAGTCAAGTCAATCTTCTCTGAATGGCTTCTAAAATATTTATATCATAGAAACATTGAAGATAGAGGCAGGAGTGGCCATTCAACCCCTTAAGTTTGCTCTGCCATTCACATAATCCCCTTTCCACAAGATCCTTCTGGATTCCCTGATGTAAACCCTTATCTATTCCTGAGGTGATTCAGCATCATATGTACTTGAGACTAAAACAGCTTGGAGAAAGTGAGGACTACAGATGCTGGAGAGTCAAAGTCGAAAAATGTGGCACTGGAACAGCACAGAACAGGCAGCATTCGAAAAGCAGGAGAGTCAACGTTTCATCCTGTTCGGTTTTGCACTCGAGACATAGAACATTACAGCTCAGTACAGGCCCTTCGGCCCTCGATGTTGCAACAACCTGTCATACTAATTTGAAGCCCATCTAACCTACGCTGTTCCATGTACGTCCATATGCTTGTCCAATGACGACATAAATGTACTTAAAGTTGCCGAAGCATTCCATACCCTTACTACTCTCTGAGTAAAGAAACTACCTCTGACATCTATCTTATATCTATCACCCTTCAGTTTAAAGCTATGCCCCCTCGTGCTCACCGTCACCATACTTGGAAAAAGGCTCTCCCTGTCCACCCTATCTAATCCTCTGATTATCTTATATGTCACCTCTCAACCTTCTTCTCTCCAATGAAAACAGCCTCAAGTTCCTCAGCCTTTCCTCATAAGACCTTCCCTCCATACCAGGCAACATCCGAGTAAATCTCCTCTGCACCCTTTCCAAAGCTTCCACATCCTTCTTATAATGCGGTGACCAGAACTGTACACAATACTCCAAGTGCGACCACACCAGAGTTTTGTACAGCTGTAGCATAACCTCATGGTTCCGGAACTCGATCCTTCTATTAATAAAACACTGCATGCCTTCTTAACAAGCCTGTCAAGCTGGGTGGCAACTTTCAAGGATCTGTGTACCAGGACACCGAGATCTCTCTGCTCATCTACACTACCAAAAATCTTACCATTAGCCCAGTACTTTGCATTCCGGTTACTCTGACCAAAGTGAATCACCTCACACTTGTCCGCATTAAACTCCACTTGCCACCTCTGAGCCCAGCTCTGCAGCTTATCTGTCTCTCTGTAACCTACATCCTTCATCACAATCTACAACTCCATCGACCTTAGTGTCATCTGCAAATTTACGAACCCACCCTTCTATACCCTCATCCAGGTTGTTTATAAAAATGACGAACAGTAGTGGACCCAACACCGACCCTTGTGGTACACCACTGGTAACTGGACTCCAGGATTTACATCAGGGAATCCAGAAGGATCTTGTGGAAAGGGGAAAATACCCTGCACCATACATATCAGGTGAAAATGATCAGAGTGTGAGAGATGTGAATCTGGATATGGAAGTCTGGTTGTTTTACATTGAACGAGAATAAAGGTTCAATTCCCGCCTCTGTGTGGAGTTTGCACATTCTCCCCGTGTCTGCGTGGGTTTCCTCCGGGTGCTCCGGTTTCCTCCAACAATCCAAAAATGTGCAGGTTAGGTGAATTGGCCATGCTAAATTGCCCGTAGTGTTAGGTGAAGACGTAAATGTAGTGGAATGGGTCTGGGTGGGTTGCACGTTGGTGGGTCGGTGTGGACTTGTTGGGCCGAAGGGCCTGTTTCCACACTATAAGTAATCTAATCTAATCTAATTTCCCATCAACCACCACCCTGTGTCTTCTTTCAGCAAGCCAATTACTGATCCAAACTGCTATATCTCCCATAATCCCATTCCTCCGCATTTTGTACAATAGCCTACTGTGGGGAACCTTATCAAACGCCTTACTGAAATCTATATACACCACATCAACTGGTTTACTCTCATCCATCTGTTTGGTCACCTTCTCAAAGAACTCACTAAGGTTTGTGAGGCATGACCTACCCTTCACAAAACCGTGCTAACTATCCCAAATCAAATTATTCTTGTCTAGATGATTATAAATCCTATCTCTTATAACCTTTTCTAACATTTTACCAACAACTGAAGTAAGGCTCACTGGTCTATAATTACCAGGGTTGTCTCTACTCCCTTTCTCGAACAGGGGAACCACATTTGCTATCCTCCAGTCTTCGGGCATTATTCCATTATTTAAAAATCAATGCCAAAGGCTGGGCAATCTCCTCTCTGGCTTCCCAGAGTATCCTAGGATAAATCCCATCCGGCCCAGGGGACTTATCTATTTTCACACTCTGCAGGATTTCTAATACCTCTCCCTTGTGAACCTCAATCCCACCTAGTCTAGTAGCCTGTACCTCAGTATTCTCCTCGACAACATTGTCGTTTTCTAGAGTGAATACTGTCAAAAAATATTCATTTCGTGCTTCCCCTATCTCCTCTGACTCCACACACAACTTCCCCTACTATCCTTGATTGGCCCTAATCTTACTCTCGTCATTCTTTTATTTCTTAAATACCTATAGAAAGCCTTAGGGTTTACCCTGATCCTATCCACCAACAACTTCTCATGTCTCCTTCTGGCTCTTCTGAGCTCTCTCTTTAGGTCTTTCCTGGCTACCTTGTAACCCTCAAGCGCCCTAACTGAGCCTTCAGAAGTCATCCTAACATAGTTAAAAATCACACAACACCAGGTTATAGTCCAACAGGTTTAATTGGAAGCACACTAGCTTTCAGAGCGACGCTCCTTCATCAGGTGATAGGATTTTTAACTTTGTACACCCCAGTCCAACACCAGCACCTCCGAATCATTCTAACATAAGCCTTCTTCTTCCACTTGACAAGAGATTCCACTTCCTTCGTAAACCACGGCTCCCACGCTCGGCAGCTTCCCCCCTGCCTGACAGGTACATACTGATCTAGGACACTCAGGAGCTTTTCCTTGAATAAGCTCCACATTTCTAAGGTGCCCATCCTCTGCAGTTTCCTTCCCCATCCTATGCTTCCTAAATCTTGCCTAATCGCATCATAATTGCCTATCCCCCAGCTGTAACTCTTGCCCAGTGGTATACACGTATCCCTTTCTATCACTAAAGTAAACATAACAGAATTGTGATCGCTATCACCAAAGTGCTCACCTACTTCCAAGTCTAACACCTGGCCGGGCTCATTACCCAGTACCGAATCTAATGTGGCTCTCCTGTACTTCAGATGCTGCATGATCGGCTGTGCTTTTCCAGCGCTACACTTTGACACTAAAACAACTAGGAGAAAGTGAGGACTGCAGATGCTGGAGATCAGAGCTGAAAATTGTGTTGCTGGAAAACGCAGCAGGTCAGGCAGCATCCAAGGAGCAGGAGAATAGACGTTTCAGGCATAACCTAGCCCAATTTATTTATAAGATTACACAGAGGCAAAACAAAGAATCGAGATATAACCTGGATTTTTATAATAGTTGCACTATATGTGAATCTATCTACGAATGTATGAATTAGGAAAAGGAATAGGCCATTCAGCCCCTCACACCTGCTCCGCCATTCAATGAGATGATGGCTGATCTGATTATCACCTTGAATCCACATTCCTGGCCACCCCACGTAACCTTCCACCCCTGTGCTTAATAAGATTTTATCTACTAAAATGAAATAAAGACTTAGCATGCTTGCCTGTATTCGTCTCAACATATGAGCAACTGGAACATCATGTTGCGTACAGGACATTGGTGAGACCACTTTTAGAGTACTGCATACGCTTCTGGTCACCCTTCTATCAGAAGGATATTGTTAAACCTGAGGGGTGCAGAAAAGATTTACAAAGATGTTGCTGGGACTGGAGGGTCTGAGTTATAGAGAGAAGCTGGAGAGGCTGGGACCTTTACCCCCTGAAGCTTTGGAGACTGAGGAGGACCTTATAGACGTTTATAAAATCATGAGGGGTATGGATAGGATGAATAGTCAAAGTTTTTTTCCTAGGGTGAGGGAATCCAGAACTGGAGGGCATAGGTTGAAGGTGAGCGGGGAAAGATTTAAGAGAGGCCTATGGGGCAACTTTTTTCACGCAGAGAGTGGTGTGTGCATAGAATGAACTGCCAGAGATTGTGCTGGAGGTTGGTACAATTACAACATTTAATAGGCATCTGGATGGACGAATGAATAGGAAGGATTTACAAGGATGTGGAACAAATGCTGGCAAATGTGATTAGATCAGATTGGGATGTCTAGTCAGTGCAGACAAGTTGGACCAAAGCATCTGTTTTCATGCTGTATGACTCAAACATTTAACATATATTGAGAAAAGCTGGAGTCCTAGTACTAATCAATGCCTCTAATTCAGAAAAAGACCCTCTTTTCCAACTCCTTGTTTCCTGTCTGCTAACCAGTTTTCTATCCACATTAATATACTATCCCCAAGCCCATGTACTTTGGTTTTGCATTAAACTTTTGTGGCACTGTGGCACAAGTGAACTATATCCAATGTCTCCCCAATCAACTCTACAAAACACCATTGCCGATGAATTCCAGTAGATTTGTCGAGCATGATTTCCTTTTTGTAAATCCATGCTGTGCCTGATTGTCCCAGTTTTCTATTTCACATTACATGAAGGATTTGGAGGTTTTGGAAAGGGTACAGAAGACGTTTACCAGGATGCTGTCTGGATTAGAGGGTGTAAACTACAGGAGAGATTAGAAAAACTCAGGTTATTTTCTCTGGAATAGTAAAGGCCAAGGAGAGACTTGATAGAAGTCCATAAAATTATGAGATGCATACATAGAGATGCATATATAGTCAGAACCTTTTCTCCCCAGAGCTGAAATGTCTAAAAGTAGAGGACATGCATTTAAGGTGAGAGGGGAACGTTCAAAGGAGATGTGAAGGGCAAGTTTTCCTTTTTTATACAAAACATTGTATGAGTCTGGAACGCACTGCTAGGTGGAGGCAGGCACAATAGGGGTATTTAAGAGATTTTTAGATAAAAACATTAATATGCAAGAAATGGAAGGATACGGACCAAAGGTAAGCAGAAGAGATTATCTAAATTTGGCATTATGTTCAGCACATTGTGGGATGCAGGGCCCATTCCTGTGCTGTTGTTCTATGCTCTGCTATAAATTGATTCTATCATCTTTCCCACTACTGATGTCAGACTCTTTAGTCTACAATTTCCTGACTTCTCTCCAATTCTCTTTTTAAATAGTGGCATTACATTAGCTACCCTCCAAACTGCAGGAACCGTTTCCAGTCTGTAAAGAATCTTAGAAAATGACCTACGATGATTTCCTTTAGCATTCTGGTGTGTAGATGATCTGGTCCTGGGCATTTATCAGTTTTTAAACCCATCAATTTTTCTCAAACACCATTTCTTTACTAATACAAATTAACTTCAATTCCTACCTATCACAAGTTCACAACTTGGATTTGCAGCTGAGATAGGGATGGTAACCATCAATTGGAACAGGATATGGACAGGACAGCAGAATAAACAGACATAAGTTAAAGAACTGTGGGCTGATACGTTTTGGCATAGTGATCAGGAGACAATATAAACTCAGTGTGTCTGTAAATAAAGCATGTGCAGTAAGAGAGAAGGTTTCATGACAAAGTATTTAGCAAAGCATCTGGGATGTGGTTGGTTCTGTACAGCCGGCATGGACTCAATACAAGGGAGGCAGTTTCATCAATAACTTGCATTTATAATTTAGTTAAATATCTCAAAGAATTTCACAAGAGCATTATTAAGCAATGTATGATACCCAGCTGTATGAGGTGATGTTAGAAAAAAACCACAGATGACCACAATTTGGTTAAAGAAGTAGGTGTGTCTTAAGAGGAGAGTAAGGAATGAAAGTGGAGGAATAGTATTCCAAAATTTGGGCCCAGGCAACTGAAGACAAATGATAGAGTGATTAAAATTAGGGACATAATAGAGACCAATATTACAGGAGCACAGATATTTCAGTGGGTGTGGGACTGGAGAAAATTCAGTATCGGGAGGGGGCAAGGCGTGGAAGGATTTGTAAACGAAGCTGAAAATTTTAAAATTAAAGCATAGTTGAACAGGTTTTTAATGTACACCAACAGGCAGACTTCATGCTGTAAAGATAGGGAGTTAGGACAAAGAGTTGTTATCTCTGGTTTGCTGCCTGTGCCACATGCTAGCGAGGCGAGGAATAGGGAGGGAGAGGAGTTGAACACATGGCTACAGGGATGGTGCAGGAGGGAGGGTTTTGGATTCCTGGATAATTGGAGATCATTCTGGGGTAGGTGGGATCTCAACAAACACTTGAACCAGAGGGATACCAATATCCTGGTTGGGGGGGTGGGGTCGTGGGCATTTGCTAATGCTCTTCGGGAGGGGTTAAACTAATTCAACAGGGAATGGGAACCTAAATTATAGTTCCAGTATACAGAGGTTGAGAGTAGTGAGGTCAGAAATAAGGTTTCAAGGTCACAAGAGGGCACCGACAAGCAAGACTTCAATGCCAGGAGCATCCAGAATAAGGTGAACTTGTAGCATGGGTTGGTACCTGGGACTTCGATGTTGTGGCCATTTCAGAGACATGAATAGAACAGGGACAGGAATGGTTGTTGCAGGTTCTGGGATTTAGATGTTTTAGTAAGAACAGAGAAGATGGGAAAAGGAGGTGTGGCATTGTTAATCAAGGACATTTGAGGACTCATCTACTGAGGTAGTATGGGCTGAAGTTAGAAACAGGAAAGGAGCGGTCACTCTGTTGGGAGTTTTCTGTAGGCCTCCAAATAGTTCCAGAGATATAGAGGAAAGAATAGCAAAGATGATTCTCGATAGGTGCAAACGTGGCAGGGAAGTTGTTAAGGGGGACTTCAACTTTCCAAATATTGACTGGGAATACTATAGTTTGAGTACTTTAGAGTCAGTTTTTATCTAATGCGTGCAGGAGGGTTTTCTGATAGTTTGTAGACAGGTCAACAAAAGGAGAGGCCACATTGGATTTGGTACTGGGTAAAGAACCCGGCCAGGTGTTAGATTTGGAGGTAGGTGAGCACTTTTGGTGATAGTGATCACAATTCAGTTATGTTTACTTTAGCGTTGGAAAGGGATAGGTATACACCACAGGGCAATACCACTGGGGGAAAGGCAATTATGAGGTGATTAGGTGAGATTTAGGATACATAGGAAACTGGAGGGGGTGAGCACAATTGAAATGTAGAGCTTATTCAAGGAACAGCTACTGCATGTTCTTGGTAAGTGTGCACCTGTCAAGCAGGGAGGAAATGGTCAAGTGAGGGAAATTAAAGTTCTTGTCAAGAGGAAAAAGAAGGCTTATATTAGGATGAGACATGAAGGCTCAGTTAGGGCGCTTGAGAGTTACAAGTTAGCCAGGAAAGACCTAAAAAGAGAGCTAAGAAGAGCCAGGAGGGGAAATGAGAAGTCATTGGCAGATAGGATCAAGGAAAACCCTAAGGCTTTCTATAGGTATATCAGGAATAAAAGATTGACTCAAGAAAGATTGGGGCCAATCAAGGATAGTAGTGGGAAGTTGCCCGTGGAGTCTGAGAGTTAGGGGAAATGCTAAATGAATATTTTTCATTGGTATTCACTCTGGAAAAAGACAATGTCGAGGAGAATATGGAGATACAGGCTTCGAGACTAGATGGGATTGAGGTTCACAAGGAATTGGTGTTAGCAATTCTGGACAGTGTGAAAATAATTAAATTCCCTGGGCCAGATGGAATTTATCCTAGGATTCTCTGGGAAGCCAGGTAGGAAATTGCAGAGCCTTTGGCTTTGATCTTTATGTTGTCATTGTCTACAGGAAAAGTGCCAGAAGACTGGAGGATAGCAAATGTCTCCTTGTTCAAGAAGGGGAGTAGAGACAACCCTGGTAATTATAGACCAGCGAGCCTTACTTCGGTTGTGTTGGGAAAAGTTATTAGAGATAGGATTTTTAATCAACTAGAAAGGAATAAATTGATTAGGGATAGTCAACACGGTTTTGTGAAAGGTAGGTCATACCTCACAAACGTTGAGTTCTTTGAGAAGGTGACCAAACAGGTGGACGAGGGTAAAGTGGTTGATGTGGTGCATATCGATTTCAGTAAGGCATTTGAGAAAGCTCCCCATGATAGGCTATTGCACAAAATACAGAGGCATGGGATTGAGGGTGATTTAGATCAAACATTGGCTAGTTGAATTGGCTAGTGGTGTACTGCACAGATCTGTTTTGGGGCCACAGCTGTTTGTCATTTTTATAACAACCTGAGGGCATAGAAAATGGGTTAGTAAATGTGTGGATGACTTTAAGGTTGGTGGAGTTATGGATGCTATTGAAGGATGTTGTTGGTTACAGAGGAACAAGACAAGCTGCAGAGCTGGACTGAGAGGTGGCAAATGGAGTTTAATGTGGAAAAGTGTGAGGCGATTCACTTTGGAAGGAGCAGGAATAAAGAATACTAGGCTAATGGCATGATTCTTGGTAATGTAGACGAGCAGAGAGATCTCTGTTGGTATACATAAATCTCTGAAAGTTGCCAACCAGGTTGACAGGGTTGTTAAGAAGGCATACCATGTGTTAGCTTTTATTAGTAGAGGGACCGATTTTCGGAGCGATCAGGTTATGCTACAGCTGTACAAAACTCTATTGCATATAGTTTGCATTATAGGTCACCACATTATAGAAGGATGTGGAAGCTTTGGAAAGGGTTCAGAGGAGATTTACTAGGATGTTGCCTGGTATGGAGGGAAGGTCTTACGAGGAAAGTCTAAGGGACTTGAGGCTGTTTTTGTTAGAGAGAAGAAGGTTGCGAGGTAACTTAATTGAGACATAAGATAATCAGAAGATTAGATAGGGTGGACAGTGAGAGCCTTTTTCCTCAGATGGTGATGGCTAGGGTGAGGGAACATAGCTTTAAACTGAGGGGTGATAGATATAGGACAGATGTCAGAGGTAGTTTCTTTACTCAGAAAGTAGTAGAGGCATGGAACATTGGGCCTGCAACAGTAGTAGATTCACCAACTTAAGGGCATTTAAATGGTCATTAGATAGACATATGGATGAAAATGGAACTGTAGATACAAGGGAGAGGGATGGAGTTGGTCGCTTGGAAGCAGAGTTGAGAGGACAATGGGTTTAATCTTCCCAATAGACAATTGCAAAAAATTACAGTATTTGATAATTTAATAAGCGTGGAAGAGTCAAAACAGGGTTTGGAGAGGTTAGGTGTGGCTCAGTGGTTAGCACTACTGCATCACAGCACCAGTGTCCCAGGTTCAATTCCAGCCTTGGACAACTGTCTGTGTGGAGTTTGCACATTCTCCCTGTGTCTACGTGGGTTTCCTCCGGGTGCTCCAGTTTCCTCCCACAGTCCAAAGATGTGCAAGTCAGGTGAATTGGCTATGCTCAATTACCCATAGTGATAGGTGAGGGAAGTGGGTCTGGATGGGTAACTCTTCGGAGGGTCGGTGTGGATGGGTTGGGCCTGTTTCCACACTGTAGGGAATCTAATCTAATCTAATCTAGATTGGATGTTGTCAAGAGTACACATGAAAACTAATGCTCTTTTGAAACATATCACTGAGGGACACAATATTGATAGGAAGGGCCCAAAGTCAGGGGACATCAAAGGTAATGAGCTGGAAGAAAAACTGTTTGCAAATAATACTCTAGCTACTAAGAATGTGTGCAGACCATTTTGACCAATGCTTCAATCAATATGGCTGCCCTGGTTGGGATCTTCAAATTCATTCCTACCCCTAACTCCCTTGTCAATCAGAAATGTAACTTGGCCTTGAATATATTCAATGACCAGCTCCATTGCTTTGCAGGAAGTAGTAAACCAAAGATTAATATCACCTAGAAGAAATTCCTAATTTCTGACTAAAATGGAAAACCTTTCATTCTGAAACTGTATCCTGCACCCCACCCTAGTTCTAAATTTGCCTTCAAAATCTTATTTTAGTATGAATGTCATTTATCTAAACTCCAATGAATAAAGGCCCATTCTAAGTGCTTAACATTCCTTCAAATGACAGACCCTTTGTCCCAAGAATCAGATTCTCTGAACTGCCTCTGATGCACATATGGCTTCTCGATGCCCTCCATCCTTAAATAAGGAGATCAAAATTACACACAGTACTGTGGATGAGGTCTCAAAGACAGGAACAGGAGAGAGCAATCTTTCCTTGATAACGGATATGGAGAGTGCTGGAGGAGAAAGATGTGGTCTGACAATGTCAAAATGTCAATGGCATCACGGTGGCTCAGTGGTTAGCACTGCTGCATCTCAGTGCCAGGTTCAATTCCAGCCTCAGGAACGGTGTGGAGTTTGCACATTCTCCCCATGGTTTTGCTCCAGTTTCCTTGCATAGTCCAAAGATGTGCAGGTTAGGTGAACTGGTTATGCTAACTTACCTATAGTGTTAGGTGCATTAGTTGGAGGGAAATGGGTCTGGATAGGGTCACTCTTTGGAGGGTTAGTGTGGACTTAGAGTCATAGAGATGTACAGCATGGAAATAGACCCTTCGATCCAACCCGTCCATGCTGACCAGATATCCTAACCCAATCTAGTTCCACCTGCCAGCAAACAGCCCATATCCCTCCAAACCCTTCCTATTCATATACCCATCTAGATGCCTTTTAAATGTTGCAATTGTACCAGCCTCCACCACTTCCTCTGGCAGCTCATTCCATACACGTACCACCCTCTATGTGAAAAAGTTGGCCCGCAGGTCTCCTTTATATCTCCCCCCCCCCAACCCTAAACCTATGCCCTCGGTTTCTGGACTCCCCGACCCCAAGGAAAAAAACTTTGCTTATTTACCCTATCCATGCCCCTCAATTTTGTAAACCTCTATAAGGTCACTCCTCAGCCTCCGACGCTCCAGAGAAAAAAGCCCCAACCTGTTCAGCCTCTCCCTATAGCTCAAATCCTCCAACCCTGGCAACATCCTTGTAAATCTTTTCTGAACCCTTTCAAGTTTCACAACATCTTTCCAATACGAAGGATACCAGAATTGCACGCAATATTCCAACAGTGGCCTAACCAATATCTTGTACAGCCACAACATGACCTCCCAACTCCGTTACTCAATACTCTGAACAATAAAGGAAAGCATACCAAACGCCTTCTTCACTATCCTATCTACCTGCGACTCTACTTTCAAGGAGCTATGAACCTGCACTCCAAAATCTCTTTGTTCAGCAACGCTCCTTACCATTAAGTGTATAAGTCCTGCTAAGATTTGCTTTCCCAAAATGCGGCACCTCACATTTGTCCGAATTAAACTCCATCTGCCACTTCTCAGCCCATTGGCCCATCTGACCAAGATCCTGTTGTAATCTGAGGTAACCCTCTTCACTGTCCACTACATCTCCAATTTTGGTGTCATCTGCAAACTTACTAACTGTACCTCTTATGCTCACATCCAAAATCATTTATATAAATGATGAAAAGTAGAGGACCCAGCACCAATCCTTGTGGCACTCCACTGGTCACAGGTCTCCAGTCTGAAAAACAACCCTCCTCCACCAAGGAGTTAGGTGCATTAGTTGGAGGTGGAGGTTCTGTATCCAAATGGCTAGTTCTCCCTGTATTCCATGAGATTTAACCTTGCTAACCAATCTCCCATAAGGAACCTTGTTGAACACCTTACTGAAGTCCACATAGATCACATCTACCACTCTGTCCTCATCAATCCTCTTTGTTACTTCTTCAAAAAACTCAATCAAGTTTGTGAGACATTATTTCCCACGCACAAAGCCATGTTGACTATCCCTAATCAGTCCTTGCCTTTCCAAATACATGTACATTCTGTCCCTCAGGATTCCCTCCAACAACTTACCCACCACCACCGTCAGGCTCATTGGTCTATAGTTCGCTGGCTTGTCCTTACCGCTCTTCTTAAACAGTAACACCATGTTAGACAACCTCCAGTCTTCTGGGACCTCACCTGTGACTATCGATGATCCAAATGTAAGAGGCTCAGCAATCACTCCCCAAGCTTCCTGCAGAGTTCTAGGGTACACCTGATCAGGTCCTGAGGATTTATCCATCTTTATGCGTTTTAAGAAGTCCAGCACTTCCTCCTCTGTAATATGGACACTTTTCAAGATGTCACCATCTATTTCCCTTCATTCTATATCTTCCATATCCCTTTCCACAGTAAATACTGTTGCAAAATACTCATTTAGTCTTCCCCATTTTCTGCGGCCCACACAAAGACCGCCTTGCTGATCTTTGAGGAGCCCTATTCTCTCTGGAGTTACCCTTTTGTCCTTAAAGAGAATCCAAAGGGTTTTTACAAATACATTAATTCTATTTGCCAAAGCTATCTCATGTCCCCTTTTTGCCCTCAAGTATACTCCTACTGCCTTTATACTCTAAGGATTCACTTAATCTATCCTGTCTATACCTTATATATGCTTCCTTCTTTTTCTTAACCAAACACTCCATTTTTCACTCATCCAGCATTCCCTATACCAACCAGCCTTCCCTTTCACCCTAACAGGAATATACTTTCTCTGGATTCTTGTTATCTCATTTCTGAAGACTTCCCATTTTAGATTAGATTAGATTACAGTGTGGAAACAGGCCCTTCGGCCCAACAAGTCCACACCGACCCGCCGAAGCGCAACCTACCCATACCCCTACATTTACCCCTTACCTAACACTACGGGCAATTTAGCATGGCCAATTCACCTGACCTGCACATCTTTGGACTGTGGGAGGAAACCGGAGCACCCGGAGGAAACCCACGCAGACACGGGGAGAATGTGCAAACTCCACACAGTCAGTCGCCTGAGTCGGGATTTGAACCCGGGTCTCTGGCGCTGTGAGGCAGCAGTGCTAACCACTGTGCCACCGTGCCGCCCATTTTCCAGCTGTCCCTTTACCTGTGAACATCTGCCCCCAGTCAGCTTTTAAAAGTTCTTGCCTAATACCGTCAAAATTGGCCTTTCTTCAATTTAGAACTTCAACTTTTAGATCTGGTCTATCCTTTTCCATCATTATTTTAAATGTTGCTGACCCCAAAGTGCTCCCCCACTGACACCTCAGTCACCCGCCCTGCCTTATTTCCCCAAGAGTAGGTCGTTTTGCACCTTCCACTACTGAATCAGAAAATTGTCTTGTACACACTTAACACTATGGCAATCCCAGCCTATGTTTGAAAAGTTAAAATCCCCTACCATAAACACCCTTTTATTCTTACAGATAGCTGAGATCTCCTTACAAGTTGGTTTATCAATTTCCCTCTTACTATTAGGGGGTCTATAATACACCTCAATAAAGTGATCATCCCTTTCTTATTTCTCAGTTCTACCCAAATAACTTCCCTGGATGTATTTCCAGGAATATCCTCCCTCAGCACAGCTGTAATGCTACCTCTCCTCTCTGGCCTCCCTTTCTATCCTTCCTGTAGCATTTGTATCCTGGAACATTAAGTTGTCAGTCCTACCCATCCCTGAGCCATGTTTCTGTAATTGCTATGATATCCCAATCCCATGTTCCTAACCATGCCCTGAATTCATCTGCCTTCCTTGTTAGGCCCCTTACATTGAAATAAATGCAGTTTAATTTATTAGTCCTACCTTGTTCCTGACTGTTTGACTCACTTTTGTTCTCAACTGTACCAGTCTCAGATAGAAAGAGATCAATCTCTCACCATCTCTCTGGGTCCCACCTTGAGACATCCTTGATCCTAGCACCAGGGAAGCAATGCACCATTCTGATTTTTCACTGCTGGCCACAGAAACATCTATCTGTACCTCGGATTAGAGAATCCCCTAACACAATTGATCTCTTGGAACCCGGTGTACCCCCCCCCACCATTGCATTAGCGCCAATCACAATACCAGAAACTTGGCTGTTCGTGCTACGTTCCCCTAGGAATCCAATACCCCCTACATTTTAGATTAGATTAGATTCCCTTTTTCCAGAGTGTAGGGAATTTAATCTAATCTAACCAGCAGAGAAGGATAACACAGTTTGTGGCAGCAGCAGAAACCCCAGAGGGATTCACACGTGGAATTCAAGTGAAGATGGAAATGGATTTGGCAGATTACAACACATTTAAACGACTTGGGAGAAGAAAGGGAGATTAGAGATGACACATTAGTTTGCAAGGAGAGAGGGGTGAGGGATTGACTTGTTTGAGGAAGGTGACAATGGAAGATTTGATGGGGGGAATAAAACAAGGAGAACAGCCTATAATATTGGCCAACACAGGTAAAAGGAGGAAAGAGTTAAATAATCAGCAGCTTATTGAGAATAGAATCAATACAACAGAAATGGGCCTCATGGACGAGATGAGTTCTGGGAGGGTATGAAGGAAGCAAGGTGAGAAACTAGAGAAAGATGGAGTTCAGAAACGGCACAGACCCACTTCAGATGTAGGAAAGTGGAAAATGATGTGGCAAAAACAGCTGTTTAGAGAGTTTCAATTTTAATGTCAAAGATATTCATAAGCTTCTGACATTACTTGGAGGGACTGGACAGAAGGATTTAAATTGCAAAAATAAGCCAGCTTTTTGTACTCCAGGATGATCCTAAAGTAGGAGCAATTGACAGTAGAACCTGATAGTATTTAAAATGACTGTACAGTTAGAACCGAGGGTCACAAGTCTTCGGGCAAGGGTC
Source organism: Chiloscyllium plagiosum (assembly GCF_037043375.1). NCBI lineage: Eukaryota > Metazoa > Chordata > Chondrichthyes > Orectolobiformes > Hemiscylliidae > Chiloscyllium > Chiloscyllium plagiosum. Next base: position 58,828,925 of record NW_028270164.1, on the reverse strand, counting down.
AGCCACTTAAGACAGCTGCAAAAAAGGTCACCTCAGAGCAAATTATTGGAAACTTCAGATGCTGCGTTGTTGAGTTAATACAAGACTGGTGGGATTTTAGACACTAACAGGAATTAAGGGATGCAGGGATATAGCAGGAAGGTAGATTAGGTCAGTCATGGACCTGTATTAACTGAATAGTGGAGCAGATTTGTCAGACTTGATGATTACCATGTTTATGTTTTAAAACAGCGAATCACATGGTGATAATTTCCTATAATGTAACTGAAAAATAATTTCAGTCAATCTTGTCCATTTGGTTGCCTTGGCTCACAAAAATAAGGACACAGGAAAAAACAGAGACTCAGGCAATCATTCACGTTTTCTTTAATGCAGTCGGGCCAAGAAAATGCTGTAATATGGTTAACTCACAGGGGAGCCTTTAGAATTCAAGATAGATGTCCCACCGATGAGGGATAGAGTAATGTGATCATTATTTTATATTAATACTAACAAAGTATACTGATAAATCTACTGCTTAGTGAAGGGATAGCATCTTACCATTTATATCTGCTTCATCTCATCAAGTATTTGAAGAAAAATATTCCAGAGGACGAGAGCATTACTCTCTCGTTAGAAGTGGTGATGAATTTGAATCCACCCCGCTGACATCACACTGCATCGCATTTCAGCCAAATTCCCAGGGGGTCAGTGAGCTGGACGACAGGTCTGAGATGCTGAGGGACACCAACGGCAAAAATTGAATTCCTGTACTGGCTAAGGTTACTGTGAAGATCACGCCTTCTCAATCTCACTCCTTGCATTAGGAGTGTTTGACCACAGGTTAAACTCACCACCAGTTAGTTGCCTCTCTAACGAGAGAGCAGCCCTAGATTTGAAATAGCTTACGTGCAATAAGACAATGCAATGACACGTATTGTATTGTATAGTTAAATATTGGGAATTGCTGGTGTAGCCCTAAACACTGAATACTTCAGCATTCATCTCACCAATCTCTGAGCTACGGAACGTGGGTAACGCAGACATTGGAAATCTACATGTGAGTGGTACTTCAGTTTGTAAGATTATCAGTTCTGAAGAGAAAATGAAAGTAATTTCTATTTGCATTGAAACAATGAGGAAAGGAAAGGCAGTGCAAACAAAGAATGACCAATTACCATGAATGGGATCACAGCCTGAGCTCATTACAGCAACAGCTAGCAAGATGATTTCAAATCTCAAATGGCTACAATGGCACTGGTGACACTTTTTACTTTGCACAGCAGTTATTCTGGTCATTTCAAATAACAGAACACCAGCCAGGTGACAAAACTGAATAGAAGAGAAATGGGTGAATAGAATTAATGTTTGATTTGTTTTAAATTAAAATGGTTTAATATCATATTAAAAGGAGTCATTCTTATTTTCTAAGCAACTCCATCACTACAACATCAGTGGGAGAGGTTTTTCCAAATGACGTGCCATTAGGAAGCTTCAGCTCCGTGAAATGAAGGCAATCTGATGTCTCAGAGTTGTCCAGAGAGCAATTACAGACAGTCTAATCACATTTGTGCAAAATGTCTCCAACATTTTTCACGAGGTGAAATGTCAAAATGCATGGAGTGAATTTCAACATTATTTAGTCAGTGATTGCAAGAAAACAGTCTTCAGGGATCACAAAGTGAACATTTCTTCAGAGACTAGTTCAACAGCTGAAACATTGTGTTTTTGTCTCATTAGTTGCAAATTTACCTGTTGAATAAATTTATCATGGACTGAGATCACATCTGTCTGAACACAGTCCTGTTTAGTCAGGAGCTAGGTGGTGGATCTTCACATCATACACAAGTGATTACATCATACGTGAAAAACTCCAACAGATCCCCAAACATACACTGAAGAACTCTTAGATCTCCCACATAAAGTTACACTAAAAACCAGACCCCTGTATACAAAGCATCCTTTTTTCCCCATAATCCTCACTCTTCCATCTGTCCCCTGCTCAGCCTTTGACCTCCATCTCTCTACATACTCAAACTACCCTGTCCACAGGTCTTTTACTATTCACTGAGCTCTGTCCCCATACCCCCACCAGTCTCTCTTCCGCCGTCCCCCTCCAGTCTCTCCTTCGTCGTTCCCCTCACCCCCTCCAGTCGCTGGTCTTCAGTACTTTCCCCACCTCAGCCTTTGTTCTCCTTATCCATCTTCACTCTCTCTCTCACTGCAGTTACTAAAACAGCCTCCACACATTATGGATAGAATGATGTATTTTCAATAGTATGTTCAGCTCCCAGTAAGATAAACAGTTTGTTTTAAATGAGAAGTTCAATCCATCTAGTTCATCAGATGGTTTACTGAGGTCTAAAGTTCCTTGGTCCTCTGAGAAAAGTGTTGCATGTCAATTTTGCTCCTAACATTGGAGAAAGAACGTGTGTAAGAAACATTGCAAAACAGTTTCTAGGAATTCTGAGCCCCAAACCTACTATGCAGTGTTCCTGCATTAACATGATCACAAGATCTGATCGTTTCACTGTAGTTTATTTTGTTTCTCTTTCTTGAATGGAAACAGTGTCCCAGTTGGAGACAAATGTCCCAGACATAGCAAAGCTTATCCTATAGAGCTTAACCAGGTTGTCACCTCCTCAGAATCTGGCTCTTAATATTTATTCTTCCAGTGAGGGAGCGACTTTCAGTAGGAACTGTTCAGACCAAATTACCAGAACAATTGCAAAACAAAATGTTTCACAAATCTTCCATCTTCATTCATTTAAGTGCATCATGTAACTTAATGACTGTGTTCTGTAGCAAAAATAGAGTTTAACCAAAGCTGCTCCTTTGCAGATTCCAAAATGTCAATTCTGCCTCTTGAGGGAATATGCTTCACTCCAGGCTTCCTCCAGGTCCTAACAGCACCAGCTGCAGAAACTTCAAGATGTTTACTTCCTATAATGAAACCGTGAATCCTCAGGTCAGGCCTCTGCAGCAATTCTGTTGGAGCCACGATGAAAAGGGGTGACAATGAAATCTTTCCCTATAAAATGAGCTGCTGGCACAGAGGGAACAGTATTAACAATAACTGACTTCAAGTGTCAATTAATGACTTAGTAAATGTGGAGGAACCCAGGTCTCTTCCAGGTGATTTTAAATACCTATCGAGCGTAAAACTCTCTTCTCTTTCTCATTGAGGTGATTAGAAAATGGTGTGTAGCAGGGCTGCTGGGCAAACTGACGGAGGTAATCTGTTAGATATGCCTGCAATTAAAACATAGGATCAGTATTCAATACATTTCACAATGAGTATAATTCATTCCATTTTACAACGTGCTCTCCACAATGTGTCATTTTTAGTTATTTTGCGGAAATTTACTTAACAGGCACAATGGGATTCTGTGTTGGAAATATTTCCCAGACAGGTAGTGAAACACTAGGACTCATTAATAGAATGAGTGTTCTGGGAGCTGAACATACTATTGAAATACATCATTCTATCCTTAATGTGTGGAGGCTGTTTTAGCTGTGGTGCATGATCTCATCTAGCATACGTTTAGGATCTTTTTCTTAATGTGACTTCAGGTTTTAGCCTAATGTATAATTCCTGACATAGTCCTCTGCCCTTACAGAATAATAATTGCCATTAAACATGGCCTTCACTGCCTCTTTGCAAACCCTCTTCTCTCTCATGTCTTGTTGTGCTGACACAGTTTACCCAACAATGATGCTGATAGCTTCGCTTCTCAATCCCATATTAGCATCTTTCTAATGCTGATCAGAAATTTAATCATAATTCATTTTTCTAACAGAATCCCTACACTGCAGTTAGAGGCCATTCAGCCCATCGAGTCCACTGACCCTCCAAAAGCACCCTACCCAGAATCAACCTCCTTCATTTAATGATAATGATAACTCCTATATACCTGTAAATCAACTTGATATAATGGATCCTTCAGAGTGTCTGGATCATCTTCAACATCCTCGTCGTAATAATCATCATCTGTTTAGAAACAGACACCATTATTACCCATAACCTTAATTAGCTTCAAATCGGTGCAAAACAGCACATCAAAAAACTTTAGAAATCAGTTGTCATTATTCAACCATTCAAGAAAGTCTAATTTAGGAGATTGAAACCTGCTGGGGTGACTGATCTTTTTAAGCTGATCAATAAGCAACTTGAAGATCCCACCCTTTCACTGTCAACTGAGATATTTGCATTTTGCAATTAGAGGCCTCTGAAAATTAGAATAAAATATTGCTGATGATGTACCTATCACCTCCCATCTTGCTCATTTGCCATTTATTAATTTGCAGGGCCTGACTGTGTATGCGCAAGTCACTGAAACACCGCATTAATGGGAACCTGTGAATGAAGAATGATTAGTAAGAATGTACACATTATCCCAGTTTTAAATTCTCAACTCTGCTTACAATTGAGCTTTATTTCTCTTCATGGTTTTAAAATCTTGTGTGCTTGAACTATATGCTTCAGATCTAGAGGTCAGTGATACAGAGTCTTGTGTTGTATACTTTTCAAAATCAATGCTTGCGCAAATTTTATCTAAATCAATTCCAGACATATATTTATAAAGCATCTTACCATATCGAACACCTGCTCCTGGATTGAGTAGATCTGATAACAGCTGTCCTGCTAAACCCTCATCATCCTCTTCATCATCATCATCCTGGTCCTCCCACATGTCATTGACTTCATCTGAACAAATGAGACACAGAAACATCAGCTTAACAAAGTTGTGCATTTCAGAGTAAAGAGATGCCATTGTAAACAATGTCAAAAACCATGGAAAAACAGGAAAATATGCTTCACTACTAATACTTTTTTTGAAATTTCCCAGATTTTTGTATGCAACTTTTGTAATTAATGCTGACAAATGTAAAACTTTCTATTTTGACACCCAGTATAAGAAAAAGAACATTCTTATTAGCTGTGACACAGTTTGAAGTTGAGTACAGCTCCTTCCGCAGTCTTAACTTCAGAAATTGCTTTTCTGCAGCATACTGTTGTCTCTCTCAGCACTGTCTGGATTCCTCTCTCAAAGATTGATGTCTAGGGTTAGAATCCATGGATCATGTGACTGTATTAACATTGCTCAATCGCAGCTTGAACTTTAAGTCAGAAGGCTGGGCTGAGGTAAAACGCTAGAACTGACCCCACTCACAGTTCTTTTTTATTTCCTAAGCAACTCCAAGACATCTTTGTACTGCTTGGATTCATTAGGATCATTGGCTTGCTGGATATGTACACAGACACGGTGGGTCTTGCTGGATAAAGTTTTGTGCTATTGCACTTATTTCAACATAGTTTCTATTGAACAAAGCAAAAAGTGACGCATTAATTCTTCCGCATCCCTCTCGAGTATGAGGATAGCTGTTGGTTCTGTGACAGCAAGATACATCATCACCATATGACAAAAGACACACAATATTTCTGGAAAAGCATTGCTGTGCTTTGGTCAGCCTGGTCCTCCAAGTTGTAAAATTGATGTCCTGCTCACTGGAGCCCAGCAGCGAAATGTGCCCACAGTTCTGATAATCTAAATTTCTAATTAACTCTCCGGGGCTAGCTGTTCAGGAGAAATCATTTTGACATCACATCGGAAAGCATCTATGCACTATTTACAGAACTCCAAAATGACCAGACAGGCAGCAAGTAAAACAGGATTACAATGGTTAACCTGAGAGAGACTGGGATCAAACTTTTACGACAGATTCCATCCATTCAATCTTCAACAAAACCTCATGCTTCACCAACTTCACACCAATATTAATGGCAACAGTGCAGAAAAACATTACATATTTACTGTAAAACAGTGAACACCAAAATAGTAAATATGAAACAAAAACAGAAACTGCTGGGAAGATTCAGCAGGCCTGGCAGCATCTATGAACAAAAATCATAATTAATGTTTTGGATTCAGCGACCCTTCCTCAGAACTGATGGTGGCTAGGAAAAAGTTACTTTTTATGCAGAAGATAGGGTGTCGGGAGGCAGTAAAGATCAAATAACTGGTGGAGATACAGCCCAAAGAGAGAGCTGTTGGACAGAAAAAGGATTGGATGACAAATCAGCCTGGAAGAATGAATAGCGATTAGTGGACAATTAGCTAATGATAGATGGCGTGTAACAGTAGATCATGTGATAACACCACCTGGAGTTCTTAGAAAAGGTCACTCAGCCTGAAATGTTAACTCTGATTTCTCTCCACAGATGTTGCCAGACCTGCTGAACTTTTCCAGCAACTTCTGTTTTGTTTCTGATCTACAGCACCTGCAGTTCTTTCAGCTTTCATGTGATAACAAGGCCTGGTGTGTGGGGGTTGGCATAAGGACCTGGGAGAACTGGATTTCTTTCTCAAACAAACTTAAAAAAAATGATACCATTACTTTTCAAATGCATTGCAATAGCTGTAATATGAACTTGAACACAACTGAATTTGAGGCACTGTTGCAGATGGTTATTGGGAGGCAGGATATCTGGACCCATTTCACTGACAAATTGCAGTACTTAGTAAGAATCAGCTGTGACTCCTACTCTTGGCACAGTGAATAATTTGGTTTACCTGGGGATCTGGTGAACAGTTTTTTTAAAAAAAAATGCACAGAAGCATGTCTCCAAAGAGAATATCCGCCAGTGCATCCAAGATATAAACTCTGACCTGCAATAAGTGAAGCTGATGGTCACTTCCCCACAAGCCAAACATTTTATACTTTTTATGCATTTGGGGGGGGGGGGTATGGGCATTAATGGCAAAGCCAGCATTGTGTCCTCTACAAGGTGGTGCTACTGAAATATACCAGTGCACTGCGGTGCTACTTCAGTTAATAATCAATTACATTCTGTGGGTATGGAGTCACATCTAGGCCAAACTGGATGAAAGCAGCAAATTTCCTTCTCAAAAGCACATTAATGAACTAGATGGGTTTTACAACATGACAATTTCATGATCATCATCACTGAGCCTCTATTATAGATTTATTAAGTTACCTAAATTTAAATGCCCCCAAAAGTGTTTGGATTATTCATCAGGGTGGCTGGATTACTAGCCTAACATCAGCACTGTACCCATCTGAGGGCAGCTTCTTCTCCTGAAGGTGGATGGTGATTTCGCTGAGCCTGCGTTATTTTACATTTAAAACAATAAAACTATGTGGCACATGTACGGGACCCTTCCCTATCTGAATGTCGGTGTGGATTGCTGTTTCTTCTAGCTAGATCCTACCTCCTATCCTTTCTCAACCTAGCCCCACACTTAAAGAAAAAGCAAGTGAGGTATCTATATTTATGCAGAACGTTATTGCAAGAGTCTGCCACATCCCCTAATACTTCACATGCAATTATTTTCAAGTAGGCTTATAGTTATGTAAATGTGGCAACCATTTTTCACATCATAAGACACTCAGAGTAAGAGTAAGGTGGATGAGCAGGCAAATCAGTTTCTTTTAGAGAGAAAGATGAGCAGCTCAAGTGTTTTGCAAGAGGTACCACAGGGCTGTTAACATCTGTCTGAACAGACTGCAGCTGTTTTAGTTTAAAATCTCACTAAAAGACATAATCTCCAAGACTTTGCATTCCATTGGAATGTGGCTCAAATGCCCTCTTAGCCTTGAAATTCAATTCCTATTTGTTTCCATTTCACTTGTGCTGTGCCCTGTTGACAAGCTCTTAATGCGGACAAGGGCGAGCCAAAATAAGGTATCTGACCTATTCCCTCCAAACTGTACTGTTCAGGACTGAGGCACATATTGAACTTTAGCACCACCCAATTGTATCAAAACTACCTGACAGAACTGCCGGCAATTACAAGTGATATTACACTTAATGTTCCATTATGAAGATAGATTGGAGAAGTTGGGACTATTTTCTTTGGAGAAGGGAAGGCAGAGGGGAAATTTATTCATGATGTTCAAAATCACAAGAGGTCTGTACTCAGTAGATAGGGCAAAAAATATGGCAACACAAGGACAATGGTTCTTAAGCCTTTGGCTCAGAAGTTCCAATCAGAGTCAAAGATCGATGGGGTGGATGGATATTAGGAAAGCCATTATGTTCAAGGCTATGGGTCTAGTGCGGGAAAGTGGGGCTAGTGTAGTTTGTGCGTAGAGCTGCGGTACAGACTTGATAAGCCAAAAGGAGTGCGGGACCGCGAGAGTGCCAGATAGGTCATGAAGGAGTGAGGGACCGCGAGAGTGCCAGGTAGGTCATGAAGGAGTGAGGGACCGCGAGAGTGCCAGGTGAGTCATGAAGGAGTGAGGGACCGCGAGAGTGCCAGGTGGGTCATGAAGGAGTGAGGGACCGCGAGAGTGCCAGGTGGGTCATAAAGGAGTGAGGGACCGCGAGAGTGCCAGGTGGGTCAAAGTCATAGAACATAAAAAAGGCCCTTGAGCTCAGAATCTACACCGTCCAATTTACATTAACCACATGGCCCATTATCTTGAACTTTATGACATTTCAAGTGCTCATTCACCTACTTTTTAAAGGGTGTGTGTTTTCTCACATCTACTACTCTCGCACGCAGTGCATTTCAGACCTCCACCCCCCTCTAGGTGAAAAGATTTTTCTCAAATTAAACCTCTCCAAACCTCCTGCCCTTTACTTATTAAAAAAATGCCCCCTTGTTATTGAGTCTTCTCCAGAAGGGAACAGCTGCTCCCTAGCTACTCTGTCTAAGCTCCTCAATCTTATACATCTCAATCAGGTACCCCTCAGCCTTCTCTGCTCCAAATAAAACAAGGTTGAGTGTGGGGTTCTGGAAAAGCACAGCAGGTCAGCTAGCATCTGAGAAGCAGGAGAATTGAATTTCAGGCATAAGCCCTTCATCAAGCGTCCTGAAGGGCTTCTGCCCGAAATGTCGATTCTCCTGCTCCTCAGATGATGCCTGACCAGCTGTAGTTTTCCAGCACCACACTCAACTCTGATCTCCGGCACCCGCAGTCCTCACTTTCTCAGCCACATTTCATAGCTAAAGCACTCCATCACAGGTCACATGCTGGTGAATCTCTGCATCACCTGTACAATCACCTCCCTCTCACTGTGCATTGACCAGAACTGCACATAGTATTCTAGCTGTGGCCCAAAGTTTTGTACAACTCCAACATGACCTCCTTGCTCATAAAGTCTTTGTCAAGACTGATAATGACAAATGATCTGTATGCCTTAATTACAATTCACCTGTCCTGCTCCTTCGGGGTTCAACGGACAAACACCCAAAGATTCCCTTGAGATTCCTTTTGACTTGCCATTGAGTACTCCCTTGTCTTGTTCCTTCTTCCAAACTGCATCACCTCACACTTTTCAGAGTTAAAATCCATCTGTGATTGATGTGCTCATAAGGTGAGGGAGCTGTTGGGATACTAGATAGGTGGATTAGTGTGGATGGCAGATCAGGCAGGATTCAAAATAAAGGTTTGGAGTCAAATGTCAGTCAGTCATCATTAACTAGTGTGTTCACCATGGTGATATCTCTACCTATCAGAGTCTCATCATTAAATAATCAGCACTCTCCTCTCATAAGTTATTTTTTTTATTTACTCTGGTACTCTTGCGAATAATCCTGAGCAATACAAGGCAAAAAGCTTCAATAAAAGGTTTTTTTTAAAGCAATGCTCAACCTTTGCACTACCAATCAGCTTTGAAGAACACAGGTGATTCTGTTAAGAAATGGCACAAGTCTTGGTGCAACAACTATTCTGAAATCTATGGTGTGACTCCAGGCACCTGTGCAAAGACTCTCCTGATACAATGGCTAGTGCTATTGAATAGATTGTATAAGTAGAAGGGACAACACCACCATCTAATGGCTTTATGGCAATATGACAGAAAATCACAAACTCAACTTTGAATTGATTCAGATAGCTCCCGAAACACTGAGCAGGGGAAAATTTAATCGCCCTCCAGTTACAAACTGAAAGAAGCTAATGGAGTTAGAATTTGAAGTGCGTTTTTAAGCTCAGTACTTTGTAAAACAGAGTCTGCAGATAAGCAGATAGCTACAAAGAAAAACAATTCAGTTATTGATCAACAATAAAGGACAATATGTCTGCAGTAATTGGAATCAGCTCAGACAACTTAACTGTCTATGAGGTAAGGAAGGAGAGCGCGAACAAGCATTCACACTGATGTAATGGTACCTTGATGCCAATCTGCTGCTGTGGATTGCCGCGAGATGTTTGCCTCCATGACACTGGATAGCTCACCAATCAACAGCTTGAAGAGTTTTACAAGAAGGGGAATGTTGGTCCAACGTTCTGGATCTGCTCAAAGCAAATATCATGAAGCCTAGATTAATAATTTCAGACTAAGAAGGTTTATAAACACAAATTAGGATTGCAGGGGTAATTTTTCACATATTAAAGCTCTCTATTTAATTACTTGCATCTTTAAACAGGATATGGAGGTGCCAGTGTTGGACTGTGGGGGACAGAAGTCACGCGACGCCAGGCTATAGTCCAACAGGTTTATTTGAAATCACAAGCTTTCGGGGCACTGCTTCTTTATCAGATGAAGTACCATTAGACTTCATCCGATGAAGGAGCACCACTCCAAAATCATGTGACTTCTGACCTTTAAACAGAGTCAAGTTTAAAACTGACTACACATTATTTCTTCACAGAAAATGTCAAAGCCCAGAAACGAGGAAATTTACCACGAGAGTACAACCCAAAACAATCTCATCATTTGCCACAAATTAAATGTTCACTTTCACTTGTCAATCCACCATCAACAGATCACAGAAGCATATTCACCCCATTGCATCAACTATCTCCCACTGCCTTCTCTTCCCACAGAGGCTGATATTTTCTTTTTCATGAGTTTATTTAATTCTCTTTTGACTGTTATTTTGTTTCCTTATGTTTCTGCTGATTACAGAGTAATAATGACCAAGTTATAAATATAACAGATAAATATATAGAGTCATAGAGATGTACAGCATGGAAACAGACCCTTCGGTCCAACCTGTCCATGCCGACCAGATATCCTAACCCAATCTAGTCCCACCTGCCAGCACCCGGCCCATATCCCTCCAAACTCTTCCTATTCATATATCCATCCAAATGCCTTTTAAATGTTCTAATTGTACCAGCCTCCACCACATCCTCTGGCAGCTCATTCCATACACGTACCACCCACTGCGTGAATAAGTTGCCCCTTAGATCTCTTTTATATCTTTCCCTCTCACCCTAAACCTATGCCCTCTAGTTCTGGACTCCCTGAACCCAGGAAAAAGATTATCCTATCCATGCCCCTCAATTTTGTAAACCTCTATAAGGTCACCCCTCAGCTTCCGACGCTCCAGGGAAAACAGCTCCAGCCTGTTCAGCCTCTCCCTGTAGCTCAGATACTCCATCCCTGGCAACATCCTTGTAAATCTTTTCTGAACATTTTCACATTTCGCAACATCTTTCCAATAGGAAGGAGACCAGAACTGCACGCAATATTCCAACAGTGGTCTAATCAATGTCCTTACAGCCACAACATGACCTCCCAACTCCTGTACTCAATACTCTGACCAATAAAGGAAAGCATACCAAGCTCCGCCTTCACTATCCTATCTACCTGCGACTCCACTTTCAAGGAGCTATGAACCTGCACTCCAAGGTCTCTTTGTTCAGCAACACTCCATGGCAAATTGCTGTCAAATGTCTTTAGCAGAGACTCTCCACTTATCAGGCGCCTGAACTCGCATCTGAGCCGCTGCTCTTCCTCAGCTATGATGCAGATGCTGATCAAATGCAAACCTTTCCCTCAATGCCCAAGAGGCTGAAATGGACCTAAGACCCAACCAGACCTTCCCCTCCATCATCAGGACAGAAATGGGAATGTTCACTGAAAACTGTGCAGTGTTCAGTACAATTCACCACAACTCAAACATTGAGGCAATTCATGCTCAAATGCAACAAGGCCTGGATAATATCCAGGCTTCGACTGACAAGGAGGAGAAAGTGAAGACTGCAGATCAGAGTCAAAACGTGTGGCGCTGGAAAAGTACAGGTCAGACAGCATCTGAGGAGGTGAATCGACGTTTCAGGAATTTCTGAAGGGCTTTTCCATGCCACTTCAGGAATTTCTGAAGGGCTTTTCCATGCCACACTTTTCGAAATGGACTGACAAGTGGCAAGTAACATTCACAACACACAAGAGTCAGACAATAACCATTTCCAACAAGTGAGAGAGAGACAGACACACAGAGACATAGACAGAGAGAGAGAGGCACAGACAGAGAGAGAGAGGCACAGACAGAGAAAGAGAGACAGACAGAGAGACACACACACACAGACACAGAGAGGCACAGAGCGAGAGGGAGCGGGAGAGGCACAGAGCGGGAGGGAGCGGGAGAGGCACAGAGCGGGAGGGAGCGGGAGAGGCACAGAGCGGGAGGGAGCGGGAGAGGCACAGAGCGGGAGGGAGCGGGAGAGGCACAGAGCGGGAGGGAGCGGGAGAGGCACAGAGCGGGAGGGAGCGCGGGCGGGAGGGAGCGCGGGCGGGAGGGAGCGCGGGCGGGAGGGAGCGCGGGCGGGAGGGAGCGCGGGCGGGAGGGAGCGCGGGCGGGAGGGAGCGCGGGCGGGAGGGAGCGCGGGCGGGAGGGAGCGCGGGCGGGAGGGAGCGCGGGCGGGAGGGAGCGCGGGCGGGAGGGAGCGCGGGCGGGAGGGAGCGCGGGCGGGAGGGAGCGCGGGCGGGAGGGAGCGCGGGCGGGAGGGAGCGCGGGCGGGAGGGAGCGCGGGCGGGAGGGAGCGCGGGCGGGAGGGAGCGCGGGCGGGAGGGAGCGCGGGCGGGAGGGAGCGCGGGCGGGAGGGAGCGCGGGCGGGAGGGAGCGCGGGCGGGAGGGAGCGCGGGCGGGAGGGAGCGCGGGCGGGAGGGAGCGCGGGCGGGAGGGAGCGCGGGCGGGAGGGAGCGCGGGCGGGAGGGAGCGCGGGCGGGAGGGAGCGCGGGCGGGAGGGAGCGCGGGCGGGAGGGAGCGCGGGCGGGAGGGAGCGCGGGCGGGAGGGAGCGCGGGCGGGAGGGAGCGCGGGCGGGAGGGAGCGCGGGCGGGAGGGAGCGCGGGCGGGAGGGAGCGCGGGCGGGAGGGAGCGCGGGCGGGAGGGAGCGCGGGCGGGAGGGAGCGCGGGCGGGAGGGAGCGCGGGCGGGAGGGAGCGCGGGCGGGAGGGAGCGCGGGCGGGAGGGAGCGCGGGCGGGAGGGAGCGCGGGCGGGAGGGAGCGCGGGCGGGAGGGAGCGCGGGCGGGAGGGAGCGCGGGCGGGAGGGAGCGCGGGCGGGAGGGAGCGCGGGCGGGAGGGAGCGCGGGCGGGAGGGAGCGCGGGCGGGAGGGAGCGCGGGCGGGAGGGAGCGCGGGCGGGAGGGAGCGCGGGCGGGAGGGAGCGCGGGCGGGAGGGAGCGCGGGCGGGAGGAGCGCGGGCGGGAGGGAGCGCGGGCGGGAGGGAGCGCGGGCGGGAGGGAGCGCGGGCGGGAGGGAGCGCGAGCGGGAGGGAGCGCGAGCGGGAGGGAGCGCGAGAGGGAGGGAGCGCGAGAGGGAGGGAGCGCGAGAGGGAGGGAGCGCGAGAGGGAGGGAGCGCGAGAGGGAGGGAGCGCGAGAGGGAGGGAGCGCGAGAGGGAGGGAGCGCGAGAGGGAGGGAGCGCGAGAGGGAGGGAGCGCGAGAGGGAGGGAGCGCGAGAGGGAGAGAGCGCGAGAGGGAGAGAGCGCGAGAGGGAGAGAGCGCGAGAGGGAGAGAGCGCGAGAGGGAGAGAGCGCGAGAGGGAGAGAGCGCGAGAGGGAGAGAGCGCGAGAGGGAGAGAGCGCGAGAGGGAGAGAGCGCGAGAGGGAGAGAGCGCGAGAGGGAGAGAGCGCGAGAGGGAGAGAGCGCGAGAGGGAGAGAGCGCGAGAGGGAGAGAGCGCGAGAGGGAGAGAGCGCGAGAGGGAGAGAGCGCGAGAGGGAGAGAGCGCGAGAGGGAGAGAGCGCGAGAGGGAGAGAGCGCGAGCGCGAGAGCGCGAGAGCGAGAGAGCGCGAGAGCGCGAGAGCGCGAGAGCGAGAGAGCGAGAGAGCGAGAGAGCGAGAGAGCGCGAGAGCGAGAGAGCGAGAGAGCGCGAGAGCGCGAGAGCGCGAGAGCGCGAGAGCGCGAGAGCGCGAGAGCGCGAGAGCGAGAGAGCGAGAGAGCGCGAGAGCGAGAGAGCGAGAGAGCGCGAGAGCGCGAGAGCGAGAGAGCGCGAGAGCGCGAGAGCGCGAGAGCGCGAGAGCGAGAGAGCGCGAGAGCGAGAGAGCGAGAGAGCGAGAGAGCGAGAGAGCGCGAGAGCGAGAGAGGGCGAGAGCGAGAGCGAGAGCTAGAGCGAGAGCTAGAGCGAGAGCGAGAGCGAGAGCGAGAGGGAGAGAGAGCGAGAGGGAGAGAGAGAGAGAGCGAGAGGGAGAGAGAGCGAGAGGGAGAGAGAGCGAGAGGGAGAGAGAGCGAGAGGGAGAGAGAGCGAGAGGGAGAGAGAGCGAGAGGGAGAGAGAGCGAGAGGGAGAGAGAGCGAGAGGGAGAGAGAGCGAGAGGGAGAGAGAGCGAGAGGGAGAGAGCGCGAGAGGGAGAGAGCGCGAGAGGGAGAGAGCGCGAGAGGGAGAGTGCGCGAGAGGGAGAGGGCGAGAGAGGGAGAGGGCGAGAGAGAGAGAGCGATAGCGAGAGAGGGCGAGAGAGAGGGCGAGAGAGAGAGCGAGAGCGAGAGCTAGAGCGAGAGCGAGGGGGAGAGAGAGCGAGAGGGAGAGAGAGCGAGAGGGAGAGAGAGCGAGAGGGAGAGAGAGCGAGAGGGAGAGAGAGCGAGAGGGAGAGAGAGCGAGAGGGAGAGAGAGCGAGAGGGAGAGAGAGCGAGAGGGAGAGAGAGCGAGAGGGAGAGAGAGCGAGAGGGAGAGAGCGCGAGAGCGACAGCGCGAGAGCGAGAGCGCGAGAGCGAGAGCGCGAGAGCGCGAGAGCGAGAGCGAGAGAGCGAGAGAGCGCGAGAGCGAGAGAGCGCGAGAGCGAGAGAGCGCGAGAGCGAGAGCGCGAGAGCGCGAGAGAGCGAGAGAGCGAGAGAGCGAGAGAGCGAGAGAGCGAGAGAGCGAGAGAGCGTGAGAGAGCGAGCGAGAGGGAGAGCGAGAGGGAGAGCGAGAGGGAGAGCGAGAGGGAGAGCGAGAGGGAGAGCGAGAGGGAGAGCGAGAGGGAGAGCGAGAGGGAGAGCGAGAGGGAGAGCGAGAGGGAGAGCGAGAGGGAGAGCGAGAGGGAGAGCGAGAGGGAGAGCGAGAGGGAGAGCGAGAGGGAGAGCGAGAGAGAGCGCGAGAGGGAGAGAGGGCGAGAGGGCGACAGGGAGAGAGCGCGAGAGGGAGAGCGCGAGAGGGAGAGCGCGAGAGGGAGAGCGCGAGAGGGAGAGCGCGAGAGGGAGAGCGCGAGAGCGCGAGAGCGAGAGCGCGAGAGCGAGAGAGCGCGAGAGCGAGAGAGCGAGAGAGCGAGAGCGAGAGAGCGAGAGCGAGAGCGAGAGAGCGAGAGCGAGAGAGCGAGAGAGCGAGAGAGCGAGAGAGCGAGAGAGCGAGAGAGCGAGAGAGCGAGAGAGCGAGAGAGCGAGAGCGAGAGAGCGAGAGAGCGAGAGAGCGAGAGCGAGAGAGCGAGAGAGCGAGAGCGAGAGAGCGAGAGCGAGAGGGAGAGCGAGAGAGCGAGCGAGAGGGAGAGCGAGAGGGAGAGCGAGAGGGAGAGCGAGAGGGAGAGCGAGAGGGAGAGCGAGAGGGAGAGCGAGAGGGAGAGCGAGAGGGAGAGCGAGAGGGAGAGCGAGAGGGAGAGCGCGCGAGAGAGCGCGAGAGGGAGAGCGCGAGAGGGAGCGCGAGAGGGAGAGCGCGAGAGGGAGAGCGCGAGAGGGAGAGCGCGAGAGGGAGAGCGCGAGAGGGAGAGCGCGAGAGGGAGAGCGCGAGAGGGAGAGCGCGAGAGGGAGAGCGCGAGAGGGAGAGCGCGAGAGGGAGAGCGCGAGAGGGAGAGCGCGAGAGGGAGAGCGCGAGAGGGAGAGCGCGAGAGGGAGAGCGCGAGAGGGAGAGCGCGAGAGGGAGAGCGCGAGAGGGAGAGCGCGAGAGGGAGAGCGCGAGAGGGAGAGCGCGAGAGGGAGAGCGCGAGAGGGAGAGCGCGAGAGGGAGAGCGCGAGAGGGAGAGCGCGAGAGGGAGAGCGCGAGAGGGAGAGCGCGAGAGGGAGAGCGCGAGAGGGAGAGCGCGAGAGGGAGAGCGCGAGAGGGAGAGCGCGAGAGGGAGAGCGCGAGAGGGAGAGCGCGAGAGGGAGAGCGCGAGAGGGAGAGCGCGAGAGGGAGAGCGCGAGAGGGAGAGCGCGAGAGGGAGAGCGCGAGAGGGAGAGCGCGAGAGGGAGAGCGCGAGAGGGAGAGCGCGAGAGGGAGAGCGCGAGAGGGAGAGCGCGAGAGGGAGAGCGCGAGAGGGAGAGCGCGAGAGGGAGAGCGCGAGAGGGAGAGCGCGAGAGGGAGAGCGCGAGAGGGAGAGCGCGAGAGGGAGAGCGCGAGAGGGAGAGCGCGAGAGGGAGAGCGCGAGAGGGAGAGCGCGAGAGGGAGAGCGCGAGAGGGAGAGCGCGAGAGGGAGAGCGCGAGAGGGAGAGCGCGAGAGGGAGAGCGCGAGAGGGAGAGCGCGAGAGGGAGAGCGCGAGAGGGAGAGCGCGAGAGGGAGAGCGCGAGAGGGAGAGCGCGAGAGGGAGAGCGCGAGAGGGAGAGCGCGAGAGGGAGAGCGCGAGAGGGAGAGCGCGAGAGGGAGAGCGCGAGAGGGAGAGCGCGAGAGGGAGAGCGCGAGAGGGAGAGCGCGAGAGGGAGAGCGCGAGAGGGAGAGCGCGAGAGGGAGAGCGCGAGAGGGAGAGCGCGAGAGGGAGAGCGCGAGAGGGAGCGCGAGAGGGAGCGCGAGAGGGAGCGAGAGAGGGAGCGAGAGAGGGAGCGAGAGAGCGAGAGGGCGAGAGGGAGAGAGCGAGAGGGAGAGAGCGCGAGAGGGAGAGAGCGCGAGAGGGAGAGAGCGCGAGAGGGAGAGAGCGCGAGAGGGAGAGAGCGCGAGAGGGGGAGAGCGCGAGAGGGGGAGAGCGCGAGAGGGGGAGAGCGCGAGAGGGGGAGAGCGCGAGAGGGGGAGAGCGCGAGAGGGGGAGAGCGCGAGAGGGGGAGAGCGCGAGAGGGGGAGAGCGCGAGAGGGGGAGAGCGCGAGAGGGGGAGAGCGCGAGAGGGGGAGAGCGCGAGAGGGGGAGAGCGCGAGAGGGGGAGAGCGCGAGAGGGGGAGAGCGCGAGAGGGGGAGAGCGCGAGAGGGGGAGAGCGCGAGAGGGGGAGAGCGCGAGAGGGGGAGAGCGCGCGAGAGGGGGAGAGCGCGCGAGAGGGGGAGAGCGCGCGAGAGGGGGAGAGCGCGCGAGAGGGGGAGAGCGCGCGAGAGGGGGAGAGCGCGCGAGAGGGGGAGAGCGCGCGAGAGGGGGAGAGAGCGGGGGGCAGAGAGAGAGCGGGGGGCAGAGAGAGCGGGGGGCAGAGAGAGAGCGGGAGGCAGAGAGAGAGCGGGGGGCAGAGAGAGAGCGGGGGGCAGAGAGAGAGCGGGAGGCAGAGAGAGAGCGCAGAAATGGCTGCCTCGTGGGGTCATAATTTTAAGGTGATTGGGGGAAGATATGGGGGAGATGTCAGAGGTAGGTTCTTTACGCCGAGTGGGGAGTGTGTGGAATGCACTGCCAGTGATGGTAGTAGAGTCAGAGGCATTAGGGACTTTAAGAGACTGCTGTACAAGCACATAGATGACAATAAATTGAGGGGTGTGCGAGTTATATTCATTGAATCCCTGCAGTGTGGAAACAGGCCCCTCGGCCCAACAAATCCACACTGACCCTCCGAAGAGCAACCCTCTAGACCCATTCCCTTACCCTTTCACTTGACAGTTACCCATGACTAATGCTTTCTTGAATACTGTGGGCAATTTAGCATGGCCAATTAACCTAACCTGCACATCTTTGGACCGTGGGACGAAGCCGGAGCACCTGGAGGAAACCCAAGCAGACAGGGGGAGAATGTGTAAATTCCAGACAGGCACAACATCGTGGGCCAAAGAGCTGTGCTGTACTGTAATATGCCCTATGTTCTAACCTCCACATTATCTGTTGGAATGGTACTAGTGTACTCTGCTTCAAAACTGAAGCAAAGTCTTGATTTAGTGATTCTGCCATTTGTGCTTTCCACATAACTCTCCAGTCTCATCCTCCAATCAACAAAATGTTCACTTTAGCTACTCACTTCCATTTTATACATAAAAAAACTTCTGCTGATTTTGTATTTTGCATTAGTTTTCTTTTCACCTTTTAAGGAACAACCAAGGGTTACTAAAATATTTCCCAATTTTCCAGCAGGTTACTTGCCATTGCAATATGGTGTGCCTTAGCTTTTGTTTTTAAAATACCTTTAACTTCCCTATTTCGCCATGGATGACATTTATCTGCCCCTACCCCTCCACTCTTTCTATAATCTCTATCCTATTACTGATCAGAGTCAGGCTTGGGCTGCTAAGTGCTAAGTATCATTCATGTTACAAGTGCCACACAATGACCATCTCTCCATTGAATGGCATTACCATTGCTGAATCCCCCACTACCAAAATCTCTGGCCCAGAAACTGAACTGGTGCATAAATTCCATGGCTACCAGAACAGGTCAATCAGCTGGGAAAAAGGAGATGAATATTCACCTCCCAAGTACTGATTTTCAGTTCTTCACCCGTTTTTTTAACTATGCATTCACTCAGTTACAAAGTGAACCAGTTTGATTGTATCACTCTCCGAGGACTGCCTCTTCCTGTCAGATAAACATCCATTAACTGGAGTAAGATTTCCACCCTCCCACATGCCATTGCACTAACTGCAGTTGATCCTTTTATAAATTCATTCACTGAATGTGGGTGTTGCTGGCTGGGCCAGCACTTATTGCCTGTCTCGATTTGCCCCTGAGCGGTAGTGAGCTGCCTTTTGGAACTGCGACAGTCCACTTGGTGTAGGCAGACCCATAATGCCATTGCTTGAACAATTGGATCTACAGTTATTCATAAGTGCCTTAGAGTTTCTAATTGCTCAGGAACTGCAGGAAACTGCTCTCAGGTGACCCATCATTCTGCTTAAAAGTACATTTTGCATATAATTCAATATAAAAAATGTTTCAGTCTAACACCCTTAATTATTTAATTGCACATAGATTTTTATTACATACAAGTTGGGACCCCTTCAGCCTTAGTAGCTTTACTTCACTGCAATTTTATCCCCTTAGATCAATGTAATTGCTAATTATTTATAATTATTTTATGCAACCTGTTTGGACATGTTATGACACTTGCAGGGTAGGTGGGACTTGAACCTGGAATTTCTGGCCTCGAGGTAGGGACACTGATAACTTACATACCTAGTTACTGTTGCCTCTTGGTTTAGCGTATCATTTGGTTCACCCTCTTTTTGTCAACCTGTTTCACAAGCTACTTGGCTCACCCAACTCTTACCCAGCTATGCTCACAGGTCAAAGCCTGTGAACATCTCCTCTAGCTTGATATTCTCTCCATTGAATAGGATAGAGTGGAATGGAGCCAATGTAAACTTTACAGATGAGCCACAAGTAGATCTGTTGTACGATTCCCCTCTTTATGGCTCAATTTAGTGAATAAGTATCAACTTGAAGGTCAAATGTTCTCTTTTTGTACCAGTTAAAAATATTCTGCATTCTCTTCATATGCTCCTTCCTCCATACATATACAAAGACTTTGCAAGTTTATTTGCAGTTTCTACTGTTATGGACCAGACCGAACCCCCTCAAAATATACTATGACAACAGCCTAACTATTTGTTATTTTAAAGTAAGACATTGCATTCCAGATGTAATTTGATTGGTGAAACTACTAATTAAGCAAAATACACTATTTTTACATGAGTTAAAATACAGACATAGAACATAGTACAGTACAGAACAGCCCACGATGTTGTGCCGACCATTGATCCTCATGTAAGGTAAACCTAATGTACGAACCTTCAAATTTCTGTGACCACATGCATGTCCAGCAGTCTATTAAATATCTCCAATGACCTCGCTTCCACAGCTGCTGCTGGCAACGCATTCCATGCTCTCACAACTCTGTGTAAAGAACCCGTCTCTGACATCCCCTCTATATTTTCCTCAAACCAGCTTAAAACTATGACCCCTCGTGTTAGTCATTCCTGCCCTGGGAAATAGTCTCTGGCTATCGACTCTATCTATGCCTCTCATTATCTTATATACCTCAGTTAGGTCCCCTCTCCTCCTCCTCCTTTTCTCCAACGAAAAAAGTCCGAGCTCAGACAACCTCTCCTCATAAGATAAGCCCTCCAGTCCAGGCAGCATCCTGGTAAACCTCCTCTGAACCCTCTCCAAAGCATCCACATCTTTCCTTTAATAGGGCGACCAGAACTGGACACAGTATTCCAAGTGCAGTTTAACCAAAGTTTTATAGAGCTGCAACAAGATCGCACGGCTCTTAAACTCAATCCCCAGTTAATGAAAGCCAAAACACCATCTGCTTTCTTAACAACCCTGTCCACTTGGGTGGCAATTTTAAGGGATCTATGTACCTGCACACCAAGATCCCGCGGTTCCTCCACACTGCCAAGAATCCGGTCTTTAATCCTGTACTCAACTTTCAAGTGCAGCCTTCCAAAATGCATCACTTCGCATTTATCCAGGTTGATGCCACCTCTCAGCCCATCTCTACATTCTGTCAATGTCACCCTGCAACCTATAACATCCTCTATACTGTCAACGACACCTCCAATCTTTGTGTCGTCTGCAAACTTGCTAACCCATCCTTCAATCTCCTCATCCAAGTCATTAATAAAAATTACAAACAGTAGAGGCCCTGTGGAACACCACTCACCACTGACTTCCAGGCAGAATACTTTCCTTCCACTACCACACGCGGTCTTCTGTCAACAGCCAATTCTGTATCCAGACAGCTAAATTTCCCTGTATCCCATCCCTCCTGAATGAGCATATCATGGGGAACCTTATCAAATGCCTTGCTGAAGTCCATATACACCACATCCACTGCTCAACCCTCATCAACTTGTCTAGTAACATCCTCAAAGAACTCAATAAGATTTGTGAGGCATGACCTGCCTTTAATCAAGCCATGCACTTCCAGATGGTCATAAATCCTGTCCCTCAGAATCCTTTCTAACACCTTGCAAACAACAGACGTGAAACTGACTGGTCTGTGATTGCTGGGGATTGCCCTATTTCCTTTCTTGAAGAGAGGAATTACATTTGCCTCCCTCCAGTCCTCAGGTACGACTCTGGTGGAGAGCGAGGATGCAAAGATCTTTGCAAGCGGCGAAGCAATCACATTTCTCGCTTCCCAAAGCAGCCAAGGACAAATGTGATCTGGCCCTGGCAACTTGTCAATCTTAACATTTGTCAAAATTTTCAGCTACCTCAATCTCTATCTGTTCCACCATGCTTACCTGCTCCTCAATGGTTTCATTCACTACAAGGTCCTTTTCTTTAGTAAAGACAGAAGCAAAAAAGTCATTTAGGTCTTTCCCTACCTTCTCAGACTCTATACACAAGTTCCCTATGCTATCCCTGATCAGCCCTACTCTTTCTTTGATCATTCTCTTATGACCTGCCTCACATACGTGTAAAATGCCTTTGGATTCTCCCTAATCCTTCCTGCCAAGCCTTTTTCGTGCCCCTCCTGGCTCTCCTCAGACCATTTTTGAGCTCCTTCCTCGCCTGACAAAACAAAAAGAATTGTCTTAACTTTACCAAAATGCTTAAAAAATAATATATTAACTACTAATTAACTGTTCGAATATAGTAACATCCTATAAACAAACCCGTGGCAACAGCAAATTCAGTAAAATAGATTGTCTCACATGCAATTCAAGCAGCAGGAAGTGAATCTCAGTTTTTAGCTGTAATTAAGAGGGGAATAAGAGCTCTCACATCCAGCTTCAAGAGTTCAGCAACTGCTGAAAGCTAAATCTAAAACTCCTGGTTCGGCGGGAACTTAACTCCACCCATTCAGACTGCTTCTACCGTTCCAACTTTAACAAAAAAAAGCCCCAAGGCCTCTCAAGCTGTTTACTTTATTGGCTTTGAGCAGACCCCTGGCACCTCTGTCTCTATCCTCTTTTATTGAAGAAGGGTTAAATATAGCTCTTATAGCCATATTACTGTCACACCAGTCTAGTTTTATTAAAATCAATTCACTTTAATGTTGGTCTTGCATTCAGATTGTTTAAAATAAGGGGATCCACTGTTCAAAGCCTGGAATTAAGAAAAATTCTTACTTTTTGCTGCCTTGGAGCGAGTGCGTATTCCCTCATCGGCATTGAATATTTCTTCTCCTTTCACCATGATATCCCGCAGCCTCTTGTCGTCTGTGTTTATGCCATGTTGTAAGAGTTTACACATTGCTACGGTGCTGTAGAGTTAACACAATCTGTTTAGTGACCAGTCCTGAAATACACAATAATAGCCTCTTTATAAAAAGTTATTGAGTCACACATATTATATGGTCTTTTTAATAGACATTTCTCATATTTTGAGGTGAAGGACATACTGGGGGGTGTAACGCTTTTTAATTTTAATTTCACAATATCACTATCAAACTTAACAATAGCACATGCGCGCAAACACCAACGGTTAGATCCCTCTAAGAACGTCAGATTGCCCCTCAAATCACAATGACAACAGCTTTGAAATATCTTGTGCTTTGTTTTTTATTCACTCACAGATGAGGGCGTTGCTATGTGTGACATTAACAGTAACCTCTTCTCTGATGAAAGCGGATTCATTTAGCACCTTGTCCTTTGCCTTCACAAAATCTCACTTGGTGCAGTTAGCAACCCTTTTACTGATTCTATGTTTAAAAAAGATTGAGTTGCTTTCATCTTAAACTAATTCTTACACAGTTCCCATCTTTAAAAGATATATTAAGATTTTCTCATACTTTTTGTGGTTGGACAAAACTGCTTTGGGTATCCTGCCCTTCAGCTTCATGGGATGTGTCTATCCACCCTTAAACTATATTTACTTTCCAAGCCTTTGGTAATTTCTTTACATTTTTACCCTAATCTTTAATTCCAATCCATCTCTCAGCCAGATCCCTTTTCAATTTATCGTAATGGGTTCCCACTCCAGCTGAATTCTTTCACAATTGATTGAACTTTGTTCTACTCCAGAATTACTCAAATTCAAATGAATTAGATTAGATTAGATTAACTACAGTGTGGAAACAGGCCCTTTGGCCAAACAGGTCCACACCAACCCTCCGAAGAGTAACCCACCCAGATTCATTTCCCTGACTCAGTTTACCCCTGACTAATGCATCTAACACTATGGGCAATTTAGCATGGCCAATTCATCTAATCTGCTCATCTTTCTGGATTGTGAGAGGAAACCCACGCAGACACAGGGAGAAAGTGCAAAGTCCACACAGACTGTTGCCCAAGACGGGAATCAAACCCGGGTCCCTGACGCTGTGAGGCAGCAGTGCTAACCACTATGCCCACCCTGTGATCACTGTTTCTTAAACAAACAATCTCCCATTGAAACATATTCCATTTCATTCCCAGACAAGTTCCACCAATACTCACACTGAGCTGGTCAAGAAATTTCTCTTCAGCACAATACAGGAATTCCTCTCCCAATCCAACCTTTTACTCTGATATTTCAAGAGCCTGGCTCAGGAAAAGGAAGCCTGTCATTATCACTATCACAGACTACAAAAAGTCTACTATAGTCTTTGTGTCTTTCTGCAATTTACTTGTGAATGTACTCCAAATCCATCTTGGTCTACCCATATTATTCCTGTGACTGATCCCTCCTATTTTTAAATTGCAATTTTAACACTGGCTCTACATCGGATATCTTTACCAAACTTGCCACACTTCCCCAAATCATTATCCTGGTTCCTAGAACAGGACAGATAGCACACCTGACTTTTCCCTCATATTGCCCATAGAAGAGAGGCTGCCGACTCGTCCACTCAGACATAACAAATTCTAGAGCAGGTTTCCCGGTGGGTCCAGGCAGACTGCACAGAAACTCAAGCAGAGGCTCCAGTTGATTGTGAACGAGGTGTGCAAACACCATTATCAGAGACTGGAGAGAGAAAAGGAACAGTGAACTCAAGTTACAGACCGGAGCAGAAATAGGGTAACTGTAAGAAATAATAACCATCCCTTGACCGTGCTCCCACCTTCAATACGATTGTAACTGATCTTTGACCTTAAACCCACTTTCTACCAAATTCGCATGTGCCTAGATTCTCGCAGAGTCCAAAAGTCTATTTATCTCAGCCACATACATTCGCACCAACCCATTTACCACAAGCCCCCATACCAGACTCCCTGCCCAGTCATGACACCCTCTCCTACCCACCTGCATTACACTGAGCGTTTCTGCTTGCTGCATTTTGCTGAGGATTGCTCGCAGAATCTGATCAAGATTGTCTCCTAACTGTGAGCCAGCCTTTGAGATGAGTGTAGAAACCAGTCGCCCAACAAATGCTGCTGTGTATTCAGAGGTTCGGGGATCAAGAAGCTGGCTCACCACTTGCATGACGTACCAGAGCCCATTGTGACCTTGGTCATCATGCCATTGTGCTATTTGCTCCAATGCTACAGCAACATAAGCTCGCAGACATTCACCACCATTCTGTAAGAGAAGACTTCAGTGAGAGAGGAGGTTTCTTCATTTCAGATGTACCTTATTTCATTTCAGATGTATCTCACATCGCACTCATTAATTAAATCTCCCCATCTATTACATACCATTGGAGCAGAAATCATACAGGAAACATTTTTAACTTAGAAAGCTACCTGGTGAAGAACATAATGGGAGTCATTCAGTCTCTTCATACTTTTACGAGCATGGTTACAGAATTAAGGCAGGCAGCTGCTAAACCAACAACCCGCAGTCACTAATTTATAGAACGGACACATGAATCCCCAATTAATCCCTGCCACTGGCCTAAATTAAACCAACACAAGTCAATAATTGAAACATTAACTTTTAACTTTTAATATAGCAATTCTAAACAAATCCTACATTCTCCTATATTAAACGCAAACTAATCTAAACATGATGCCACATTCTCTCCCTATAATATTATTCCTACACTAATCCCAATATGCCACAATCTGCATCAATCCCAAATTAATTCCAGTGCCTAAAACCACACATGCATAGAATCACAGAAGTATTACGGCGCAGAAAGAAACCATTTAGCCCATTACCTCTGCACTGACAGTATTAATGCTGATATTAATCTCCAGCTAATCTTTCACTCCTGCCATAACTCTATCAAACTCAACAATCTTTAATCTCAGATTCCCAGAATTTGCTATAATTTGCTTTTATAATCCCACTGCTTTGTTCTCTCCCACCCTAGAAGCTCAAATCACCTTTATTGATCAGAAGAGCTTGGTTTGGAAAGCAGCACTTTACTGTCTTATTGGGGCCTCACCTACCTGCATCGTTGCATTGTCATCCGTGTGCAGCGTACACTGAGCAACAACAGGAAATGCCTGACAGATCAGCACCTCTGACAGTGGCAGCTTGGTGTTTCTCACTACTGTTGTCAGTATGTCAATGGCAGTCTGCAGTCAGATAAATGTTTCAGTGTCAACATAAGTCATTGCTTGGGAGTAGAGTTGACACAATTATGCATACGAGAGAAATACTCACCGCACACAGGCCAGAGGGGATTTTATCAGGTGGCGCATGCATTATGCTAATAAGAGTTGGAATTAACCTCATCTGCATGGGGCCCTGACAGGCCTCAATTTGAGCAAGCTCCTTGAAGATGTCCTGTGCCAATGATGCCACTACTGGATCTGGAGATACAGAAGTGAGCAAGCAGAATTAGAAAATTAACCTCTTGTGTATAGCATGCATAAGATTTCTGGTGAAGTCAATCAACCTGATCAACACTGGAACAGAAACACTATGCAGTCAGCACGCTGAGTGGACTTCACAAACGTATCACAGGTCAGACAACCCAGATTCTAATATCATTTCAAGTTCTCTTAAACCATGGCAGCAAATCCCGAGATTGGACATTCAAATCTCAATATGTATTCATTTGATTAGAAGGGTGTCCTGATGGGTAGGGGAGCTTGGTTTAGTTAACTCTGGTGTGGGGTGGAGTGAGAGTGCAGTGATCTGTCCTATACTTTCTTTTCTCTCCTGTTAGTTAAACCAACTCCCCTTCTAACCAAATGAATACATGGTTCCTGCATGCTTCACGAGGATGATTTACCATCTTACATCCAATTCTAAAGTCAGGGGACCTCCAAACTTGCTCAACAACACTTCTCTCAAACAAAGCCCATTTCCAAGCAACATTTTGGTTCCAATTTAATATGAAATCAAACATGGTAGAACAGTGGCTCAGTGGTAAGCACTGTTGCCTCAGAGCACCAGGTTCAATTCCAGCCTTGGTGACTGTGCGGAGTTCGTACGTTTCCCAGCATTTGTGTGTTACTTCCAGGGCTCTGATTTCCAAAGATATGCAGGTAAGATCAATTAGCCACACTAAGTTGTCCTGTATTGTCCAGAGATATGCAGATTAGGTACAACCTCATGGTAAACGTGGGATTACAATGAATACAGTGGGGGGAAGCTGAGTCTGGGTGCAATATTGTTTAGACGGTAGGTGCAAAGTTGACGGGACGAATGGCCTCTTTTTAACACCATAACAATTCTATGAATTGTTTGGCCTAAGGATAGTGAAGGCGGCATTTGGTATGCTTCCTTTATTGGTCAGAGTATTGAGTACAGGAGTTGGGATGTCATGTTGCGGCTGTACAGGACATTGGTTAGGCCACTGTTGGACTATTGTGTGCATTTCTGGTCTCCTTCCTATCGGAAAGATGTTGCGAAACTTAAAAGGGTTCAGAAAAACTTTACAAGGATTGGAGGATTTGAGCTATAGGGAGAGGCTGAACAGACTGGGGCTGTTTTCCCTGGAGCATCGGAGGCTGAGGGGTGACCTTACAGAGGTTTACAAAATTATGAGGGGCATTGATAGGATAAATAGACAGTCTTTTCCCTGGGATCGGGGAGTCCAGAACTAGAGGGCATAGGTTTAGGGTGAATGGGGAAAGATATGAGAGAGACCTCAGGGGCAACTTTTTCACGTAGAGGGTGAAATGTATGGCATGAGCTGCTAGAGGATGTGGTGGAAGCTGGTATAATTACAACATTTAAGCGGCATTTGGATGGGTATATGAATAGGAGGGATAGGTTTGGAGGGATATGGGCCGGGTGCTCTTAGGTGGGACTAGATTGGGTTGGGATATCTGGTCGGCATGGACAGGTTGGACCGAAGGGTCGGTTTCCATGCCGTACATCTCTATGACTCAATGCTGATTACGTTGCAAGACGATTGAAAAATAACAAGACAAGTACATTGACACAAAGCAGCAGCAAATGATCTGACTCATACCGTTGCTATATTTGAGAAAGATTGCAATGGTAAGGGGGCAGACTTTATTTTCGACACTAATAGTGAAGGCAGGATCCACAGTGCAAACAACACATAATGTCTCCATGACCAGGGTCAGCACCTCAGAACTGAACTGTGTGGCAAGATGCATCAAACCATCCAGGATGCTGGGAAGGAACGGCTGTAAAACATGTGTACACTCAGAGAGTTTCAACTGGTCACAGTATCTGTGAAGTAGGAAAGGGGATATATATTAGACCGGCTAATTGACTACAACCCCAACTGTAATAATAAATCAATTAAATACATTATATATATATATATATATATATAAAACAGAGTAGGCACATCCGGTTTGTATTTTTTTTGTTTTTAAAAAGGTCTCTAACCTCGTAAAAACCGTAAGAACTTCAGATGTTGGAAATCAGAACTGAGGAGCGGTCACCGGACCAGAAACATTAATTTTGATTTCTCTTCACAGATGCTGCCAGACCTGCTGAGCTTTTCCAGCAACTTCTGTTTTTGTTTCTAACCTAGTGGACGGGACTTGTCAACGGATGGCATTGTTATGGATTTCCAAGGACAATCATCTTTCATACATGAAATTAGCAGCAAAAATGAAAACACGGAATTGGAAAAAAAGAGACAGAGAGAAGGGTAAAAAGAAACATTCTCTGGGATTTGAACTAGGATATCAACATTTTGCGATATCTCTTATGAACCAGGCCAGACTCCCCTCAAAACATTTCAAGAAGGTAACCCAGACCCTAATTTTTCTGGTTGTTTTAAGCAGGAGTGATGCAGCTGACCCAACTACTTGGTTTTAAACAAAACAGAATTTATTTACAGAGTACTAAATAAAACACGAACAAAAGAGAACAGAAAAGAGAATAATTTAACCTATCTGAAAACCCAACCAATTCTATCGCAACTTAATGACGCTGTTCCAATTTCCTGCAACATCCCTATAAACACACCCCATGAAAAATAGGTAAATTCAAACGCAGGTTCTTATAAGACAGATGTCAGAGAGAGAATCAGCATAGAACCTTTTTTCCACTGTTGCTGTTTCTTTGGGTCCCCAGCTAAAAAAACTAAACCAAACTAGAAAATC
The DNA here is from genome assembly GCF_037043375.1 of Chiloscyllium plagiosum. Taxonomy (NCBI): domain Eukaryota; kingdom Metazoa; phylum Chordata; class Chondrichthyes; order Orectolobiformes; family Hemiscylliidae; genus Chiloscyllium; species Chiloscyllium plagiosum. The sequence goes on along the minus strand of NW_028270164.1, from coordinate 58,800,387 downwards.
CCTGAACTGGGAGAACTGACCAGTCTCCTTTCATTGTACAACTGTTTTTTTAAAAAAAGCCTTTTATCTCTGGCCATTTTAAAACAACACTTCTTTAAAATTTGCATCTTACCCCCAGATGGCTCGCACAGCAGAGATTCGCACTGATGGTGGCTGTGTTTCATGCAAACCACTGACAGTTGCTTGTAGAAACTGCTGAATCAATTCAGGAGTCATTACAGTGGCAAAGCGGCTGGCAGCCCAGAGGGCACGGCCTAATAGGAATGGAGAGACTGCGAGAAATAAAGACAGAGCAAGCCACACACACAGCAAGAGCGAACCACACGGTGGTGGTGGGGGGGGGGGGGGGGAGAAAGAAGAGAGAAAGGGTGACAGAGAAAATAAGTTATAGGCTCCATATGACAACTCCATCATTCTGCAATACTAATGTAATCAACATGTTGCTTTATTTTTCAAATCTGTTTGGAAGCACATCATAATTTAATGCTTAATGTATTTACAAACCATTTCATATATTCTTTAATGATTTTGTACCTTCCCCTGCCTCCCCCCTCTCAGGAACTTGAAATATCATTTTTTTCTTTCTCTGTCTACAAACGCTTCCTGATCTGAGTATCTCCATTTTCTGTTTTTTTATTATTTCACATTTCCAACATCCACAGTATTGTAAATTTATTTATGCAAGTAATTTAGCAGCAATAGCTAATATTTAAAGAACTCATTCATAATTTGTAACAAATATACATTCCATAATCAATTTTGAAACATCCCTCAGGAATTGCTGTGTAACTGCTGCTAACAAGTTAAAACCGTATAAGATTAAAATGAAATTTAGAATGCTGCCAATAGATAGCAAGCCAGAGAACTGAGGGAATTTCAGAACTCAGAAAATGTACAGTAAGATACAGTTAAGTCCCAGTTTTAACTTGTTCCACTTTAACATGGGTGAGTTAATGAAGCCTGTGTGTTTCGCATCACGTTTTGTTTTTAACTCATTTTCTGTTGAGTTAAACACAGGGTCGTGTGACCTGGTCAGTGTCATTTTAGACTGGCCTCTGTCACTCAAAGTCCTCATTCGCTACTCTTCCTGTCTCTTGGTGCTCATTTTCTGGATCTTGGTCACAATAAGCATTCTGCAAAATGGTAAACAGGACTGGCTGGAGGTTTGGTGAGAGGAAAACAAAGTCTTTGACAAGGTCCCAATGAGAGGCAGATAAAGAAAATAAAAGCAGATGTAATCCAGGATAATTTGGCAAGTTGGATCCAAAATTACTTCATAGGGTGTTTTGGAAGGTACAGTCTGACTACCCAAATCTCATTCCCTCTTTCCACAGATGCTGCCAGATCTTTTGTCTATTTCTAGCAGTTTGTTTTTAATTACAGAGTAGGGTGAACTGAAAACCAAAAATGTTAAATTGTGTGATGGAAAATGTGGAGTGTATTTCCTGAACATTTGTCTTTGTTTTACAAAAATATGATGAAAATATTACAGTTGAGGTGAAAACTGAATAAATTAACAGAGGGAAGAAAAATTAATGGGTTTAGCACCTATGAAAGTGAATAAATCTCCAGCACCTTGGAGGTATATGCAGAAGAGAAAACTATTTGGAATAAGGTTCTAAGGTTGCTAAGGGACGCAAGGAAGGAAATAGTAGGGGCTCTGACCATCATTGTTCAATCATCCTTGGCTACACACGTGGCCACAAAGAACTTGAAGACTGCTAACATTGTACCACTGCTATAAACAAGGGAACAGGTCCGACAGCTAACCCCAGAGATGGGTAAATTATTGGAAAAAAAATTGAGGGTCACTATAAACAATTATTTAGAAAGGCATAGTCAGGAATGATAGGTTGAGGGAAGGTCATGTCAAATGAATTGGACTGATTTTCCTGCAGACACAAAGGCGTGAAAAGGTTAGTGCATATGAAGTAGACTGGAACAAAAGCTTTGAGTCATTCCACCAGGCAGACAGACTGATCAGAAAATGAAAAAGGTGCAAATAAAAGTAGCAACTCTGATACAAAATTATCTCAGTGGCTGAACGCACATGTATAAAATCAAAACGTTGCTGGAAGGTTGATTCCAGGGTGTGTGGCGTGTGGAATCTACAAGATTCAATACTGATCCCTTGCTTCTTACATTATACATCAAATGATTTAGACTTAGTATTGCAAAGTAAAACAGTACAGATGAGATCCTCTGGCCCATTTGAGTCTGTACTACCACAAATATACTACTACTTTAATATAGAGGGCACGATTAAGCAGTCTTTGGATGACAGTCATAGACTGCAGAAAGCTATCAATGGATAGATCAAATGAGCTGAGAAGTGGCAAATACAACTCAATCTGGAGAGCTGAAAGGAATACATTTAGCGATGGTAAAAGTCACTACATTGCAGGACGGATGTAGTGACACAGTGTACAATGGGGATTTGATAAAAATCAGAAATTAGCCTCGAGTAAATATGGAATTTGTTGCACTGTTTTCATTGGAACAGAGAATGCTGAGGGGAAATTAAAATGGAGGTGTGCAAGATCAAGCACACAAAGTGAAAGTAAAACATCAAAATTCCTTAACAGGTCATTCAATAACCAGGGACCAATAACTAGAATTCCTACAATATGGAAACAGGCCATTTGACCCATCAAGTCCATGTCAACCCTCCAAACAGCATTCCACCCAGACCCACCCCACCACTCTGCATTGCCCATGACATGAGAAGAAAGTTATAGATTAATTTATAATTGAGTTTTATTTTCATCCAGAGGGTGTTGAAAGTTCATGGACTAAGGGGTGCTAGAACAAAACCTCTAATCATATCCAAAAATGAAAATCCACTTTAAGTGCCATATTGCTATGAACCAAGAGTTTGGAAGGTGAGATAGGCTGGATAGATCTTTGCCAGTCAGTGCAAACACAATGGACCAAATGGGTTCCTTCAGTATTGAAAATTTTCCACACTTATAAACTATCCAGAAATTCTCAGAGGAGTTACAGTAGGAGTTCGATAAAGAATAATGCTCCCTCTACATTCTAACAATCTGGGAATGATGTATGCCATGGTCTACGGAGCCAGGTTCAGACTTGCCCACACCAGTGACTGCCAATACTTTGGTCACCTATACCCGGGTCAGACCTGAACCCAACTGGATGATTCACTTCATCTGACTTTGGGTTTTCTCTAACTTCTTTGTGGATTCTGTATGTATGCTTTATTTCATATTGTTTTTAGCCAACGGATTATTGCTCACAAATATATCTTTCAGGAGTTAATTCCCCAAGCTGGATAAATAATATGTTCCCAGCTCCTTCCGTTTGACACAGTACTTCCTAAGTTGCATCTGTTTTGAATCTAGTAATAAACAGGTGGACCAAGTGGGCAATAACTTGGTAGATATAAAATTACATGGGGAAACGTGAACTTGTCTACTTTGGTTGGAAAAATAGAAATGCAACAAGTTGTTTAACTTGAGAGAAATTGCAAGATTCTGAGATACCGAGGGATTTGGGTACCACAGTGCACAGTTAGTCTGCAGGTGCAGCAAGTGATTAGGATGGCAAATGGAATATTTTTGTATTTTGCAAGGGGGAATAAGAATAAAAATTTGGGAAAAAATTGCTATAATTGTACAGAGCTTTCTATAGTTTGGCTTCCTTAATTAAGGGGTCAACTGCATTAAGAGCAGTTCAAATAAGGTTTACCCAACTGACTGTTGGGATAAATGAAGAATTAACTTACCTGGAAATTTGGGCCTCTTTCCATTTGAGTTTTGTAGAACGAAAGCTGAACTTATTGAGACATACATGATCCTGAGGGGACTTGGAAAAATGGGTGCTAAGAGGATGCTCTCCTTACTGGGAGAGGCTAAAACTAGGAGAAAGAATTTCAAAGTAAGGGGATTCTTATTTTCAATGAAGGAGGAGGAGAATCTTTTCATCTCAAAGGGTTGTTAATCTGCGGAGTCCTCTTCCCCAGACAGCAGTGGAATCAAGTGAAAATGTATATTTTTAATGCACTTAGGTATATTTTTGATTGATAAGAAAGTCAAAGGATTGGTGGTGGTGGGGGTTTAAAACAGGCAAGTGGAGTTCAAAGTCAGAACAACCATGATTTTATCAAATGATGAAGTCAGTTAGAAGCCAAATGGCTTTTTTCAACTTCTAATTCACGGTTTCGTGTATGTAGGCTGGGTGTTCTGCAAGACCTCAGAGCTGCATCCTACCCGATAGGTTGAGATCAACAAGGACCACATTGGTGAGGAATCCATGCATGTCAAATTGTATCCGTCCATTCTTCACACTCTCAGTGATTATATTCTTCACAGAGCCGAGAGCCAACATACAAGCCTCATGAATCTTCCACCTGCCACAAAACAAGTCAGTTTCAATTCAAGGGAGAGTCTAAACAACAGCACAAAACATTAACAAAATGAGAAAATTGCTAGGAAAACTTAACAGGTATGGCAGCATCCATGGAGAGAAAACAGTGTTAACATTTTAGGTCCAAGTTCTGAAGAAGGGTCACTGGATCCAAAACGTTAAGTCTACTTTCTTTCCATAATGCTGCCAGATCTGCCGAGGTTTACCAGCAATTTCAAATTTTGTTTAAATTCCAGCATATGCGGTTCTTTGGTTTTTAATTTAACACAAAATATTATTTCAATCCACAGTGTACTGGGCACTACAACTAGGTGGCGTTTGTTCCTACTAATTCTTAGGGTCACAGTTAAAGAAAAAAACCATGACATTCACGGGAGCTAATTTCTGTCAACCAGTAACAGAACAACACTGGCAGAGGATGGGAAAATTCATAAGGAGCACTTGGAGAAGAATGAAAACCCTGAATCTTAACACTACAGGTTATTCAGAAGAACAAACAGCAATAGAAGTGCCAATTGATTCATTTTAGTATGACAATCTTCCCCAAAACCTCCCACCTCCCTTGTTCATTACACCAACTTAGTGCAAAAACATTATAGTAGTACAGAAGAGACTGCTTCAACCAAAGGAACTGATGAAAATTCAACTTGGAAGGATATGGAGCAGCAGTCATCACTAATGCATGCCACATGACAGTCAAGACTAGAAATAAACATTCCAGATTACAAGGTACACAGAAAAGATAAGGAAAATGATACTGGGAGATGAACACCCTTCGTAATTAAGGAACTATAGCCTGGTGCTGTAAGAAAAGTACAGATTTCCTAATGATATTCAGGAATTCTGGGCAGCACGATGGCACAGTGGTTAGCACTGCTGCCTCACAGCGCCAGAAACCCGGGTTCAATTCCCGCCTCAGACGACTGACTGTGTGGAGTTTGCACGTTCTCCCCGTGTCTGCGTGGGTTTCCTCCGGGTGCTCCGGTTTCCTCCCACAGTCCAAAGATGTGCAGGTCAGGTGAATTGGCCATGCTAAATTGCCCGTAGTGTTAGGTAAGGGGTAAATGTAGGGGTAGGGGCGGGTTGCGCTTCGGCGGGTCGGTGTGGACTTGTTGGGCCGAAGGGCCTGTTTCCACACTGTAAGTAATCTAATCTAATCTAAACTATTCCATCAGATTGGAAAATCACTCCTCTATTTAAGGGTGAATGGAGAAAACCAACAGGTAAGTCAACATCTGTTGTCAAAAAATTACTAATATACAATTAAAGTTAGGACAACTGAAGACTTTGAACATTTTCTGATTAGTGGAAGTCAGCATGAATTTGTCCTGCCTGACAAATGCAATTGAATTTTTATTTGTGAAGAGTCACATGAAATACTGGACAGGAGAAAGTACAGTTGAAGCTTACAGAATTGAAAAGTAAATGACCACCTGGTTAGCAAGCTCTGAACTGCAATAAACAGAATTTAGTGGCAACAGGCAGAATGCCTGTAAAGGTACCCCTTGTGGCCTCAACTATTCATTGTATTTATTCACACAGATGATAGGATAAAACACCACATATCATAGTTATATTCACATAATTGACAGCATTACAATCACTATCAATGAAAGCAAAATTGCAGACAGGTACAATAGCAATAGAATTTAGTGTAGCAAGTGTAAAATCATCCTCACATGATCTCAAAGTATAGATCACAGTACTTTCTAAATTGTGAAAGGCTGAAAACAGCACAAGACCAAAAACACCTAAGGTCCATAATCATAGTTCATTAAAATACAACGAACTGGTATACTAAATCATAAGATTAACGAAGGCCGGTCCTCGTAACATTTCTTAACAGAGGGATATGGACCAGGTGCTAGCAAATGGGACGAGATTAGGTTAGGATATCTGGTCGGCACGGACCAGATCTAAGGGTGGATCTAAGGGTCTGTTTCATCTGTACCTGTGTTTTTATTTTTGCCACCGTTTACCTATTATTTACTATCTCTGTTACTTAACTATGTGATCTGCCTGTATTGCTCCCAAGACAAAGCTGTTCACTTTGCCTTGGTACACGTGACAATAAATTCAATTGAATTCAATATCTAATGGACTGGAATTCTAGGAAGTAGGAAGTCATGAAAAAGCTACACAAACTCAAGATCACATCTGCAGTCATTGGGGTAGATCTGGCCACCATAACGGAGGAACTAGCCATACAACAAACGTAATGCAGACCAAAAAGAACGGTGCCTGGACTCTAAAGATTTGACTTGGAAAGTCTACACAAACTAGGAGTCCATTCCCTAGAACTGAAAAGGTTAACTTAAGGGGTTATTTAATCAAAGTTTTCAAGACACCAAGGGGAACAGATGTGGCAGACAGCAAGAATTGATTCCTGCTGGTTGGAGAGTTTAATACTTGGGGATACAGTCTAAAAATTATAGCCAGATCTTTCAGGAGTGAAGACAGGAACACATCCACAAAGGATTGAAGCAGCTTAAAACTCTTTTCTATAAATAGCTCTAATGGCTGACCAGGCTCAATGGGCTAAACGGTATCACTCAGGTTACCGACAGGCAATCATCTGATCCCACCTAATGGAGAGTGCACCCCAGGTCTGACTGCTACCACGACACGCACAGTTCATTTTCATACCAATGCACATTCCCATCACTCTTGGCCTGTTCTGCTTCCTGCAGGTGTTTGGTTGCAGCTGCTGCTAAGGCAATGGCACTCTCACTCTGGAAATCACTTGCAACAGCCTGCAGTAAGAAATCAGAAACTGTTAGCTCCCTGGAAGAAAAGGAGGCTACTGCTCAACATCCCCAAGCCAGATCAGAGGCAGGGTTGAGCCAGGTCCCCACCATTCTATACCAGCCTCTGGAAAAAAAAGGTCAGCCCCTAATCTTCCAGAACTGATCCTTGCACCTCTCCAGCATCAGACAGGGCTAGGTCAGACTTTTCCCCAACCTTTCTGGACAGGCCAGGCTTTTACCACTCCAAACCTCCCCCTACAAACACACCCTGCCACTGAGCATAAAAGAATTGGATCCTCACCCACCAACCCTGCTCAGGTCAATCCAACCACTGGGCTATAAAACGGTAATTTATTAAACAAAGCAGCTTTCACAGAACAGCACAATTACACTGACTCTTGAGTCAAGTGAAAATCAGTGGTGCAGCAGTACTATGCATCCAAACAATCCCCCCCTCCCTTACCAGCAGGAGATCCTGGGCAGAGATCCGCACAGAATACGAGAAGGTGTCATCATCCTCGTCCTCCACAAACTGATGAGGATTTCCTGTCCAAATCTTAATCTGCGGAGGGAGAAAAGCCACGTTTGCCTGACTCAATCTCAGAACCAATAAAACAGCCATATACTAAGTCCCTCACCATATCTTAGTCCAAAACAAATAGTTCAGCAAATCTCAAGGCAACATATTATTGAGATGTTCAATGAAGATCTGGCCTATAAGAGGGGATAGGAAGGGAAGGATATGTGAAAATAAAGCATAGGGAATCTTGTCTTCACTGTACAGGTTTTAATATCATTACATGAGATGCATTATGGGATAGCCAGGGTAGTTTTCAAGTGGGGCACCTGATTGCCAATGAATAACACTGACAAACATCAGTTCGCCAGACAGGAACCATGACAATCATCCAAGGCTATATAACACCTTGTCTGGTACAAACACATGCAGATAATTGAACTTTTGCTGTTATCCACACTGCTGTTAATCTGTCCGTAGAGTGCAAGAACTGAAATCTTACCTGCTCCTCGGTGATCTGCATGTACAGGATGATGTAGTATATCAGCTCAGGTAAGGCCTTCTTTACTGTGCTCTTAAACTTCCTGTTCTCCAGTAATGTGTGCACAAATTCAAAAATATTGAACACCAAGTTCTCAAACCCCAACACCTCACCTTAAAGGGCAAAACAAACATTTCACTCAACTTCCTATTCCATAAACAGTGTCAATCATCCAGACAGCAGTAAATCAGAGATCAAGTACATGATATGCCAATTACGGCAGGGTCAATGCTGCAGTCTATCAGGTAGTTCTGAGTGCAGCAGGGAAGCGCAGTTATGGCTAACTCCAAGCACCACAGGCTATACCAGATGTTACAATAACATAGCAAACCCAACGTCAGCTTCAATCCCTTCAAATAGGGATAGATGATGGCCTAATGGTATTATCGCCACACTATTTATCTAAAGACCTGGGTAATATTCTTCCACCATGGCAGATGGTGGAAAAGGAATTCAACCAGAATCTGGAAATAAGAGTTTAATGACGACCACAAAAGCATCGCTAATTATCAGGAAAAGCCTATCTGGTTCACTGATGTCATGTAGGGAAGGAAACTGCCATTCTCACCTGGACTGAACATGTCATTCCAGACCCATAGCAATGGGGCTGGCTCTTAACTGCCCTCTGGGAAATTAGAGATGGGCCAGCTAGCGATGCCCAGATCGCATGAATGAATTTTTAAAAAAAAACTTCTGGCTCCGTTCCTAATCGAGTCCCCCTTTACTTTCACTGAAGTGGTTCTTTTCCGGTTTCCCCAGTTCATTGATGAGCCAAGGCAAAAAATACACAAAGACTACAATAATGCAAAGCATTCAGCATAATCAGCATTTACTATCCACGTGAACAAAGATCTAATCATATGCTTTTCCACTTCCATTTAACTCTGTTCTTATCTAGTGAATTCCATAATCACACTACTCTATGAATAAAGGGATTTAATTTCATTTGTTGAGATCCCTTACTCTTATTTGCATTTCAACCTATAATTTTCAGTTTGAATTTGAAACAAATGTTTCCCAGTGCTTAGCATAGACATTTATGATGCTCATACTTACCATCAGAATCCACTGGGTCATCTACCTCTTCCATGTAGTTCACTTCTGTCCTCACATAAGTGTTAACGTTAAAGAAAACAGTAAAGCTGTTCTATCTCAAATCCTTGCATTGCCTCAATAACCTTTACTGACTATGGACACAAGTAAAGGCCACTTGTCATGTTTTAAGTTCTTTATCCCATGGCTTTTCCTCATTCAGCATCTTGAAATAAATCAGCCACCCCAGGTGCAAATCAACTGAACAAGGCAATTTTCTTTCACAGAGTGGCTCATGTATGAAATGAGCTTCTACAGGGAGTGATAGATATGGCTACAGTTACAATGTTTAAAAGACATTTGGATAAGTACATGAATAGAAAATGTTTGGAGGGATATGTGCCAAGCGCAGTCAAGTGGGACTAGTTAAGCTTGGGATTATGGTCAGCATAGACTGGTTGGACCTGTTTCCATGCTGCTCGACTTCATGACTCCATAAAATCATTTCCACTTGACTGTCATCACAGAATCCCTAATATGGAAGCAAGCTACTCAGTCCATCTTGTCAACACCAACCCTCCAAAGAGCACCCCACCCTGACTGAACCCCCCTGTAACCCTATACTTCCCAAAGTCAATCCATCTAAAACTGCACATCTTTGTACTGTGGAAGGAAGCCAGAGCACCCAGAGAACATGCAAATTCCACACAGCCAGAGGGCAGAATCGAACCTGGGTCCCTGGCATTGACAGGCACTACTGAGCCACCATGCTGAGCCCTGCAATTGTCTAAGGAACGAACACATTGCAAATTAGTGGAAACAGAATCTCTCTGAAACCCTGTGGTTAAAATAAAAATAGTCAGTTAGAACCACAAAGTTCTACCTGTCACTATTTTCTGAAAAAAAGATGCTGTTTCATCTCAAATATGGAATGGAAACTATCCTATAGACTTAAAAATTCATTCATTGGATGTGGGAATTGCTGGCGAGGCCAATATTTTTCTCCCATCCCTAACTGCCCACGTGAGTTGCCTTCTTGAATTGCTGAGATCAACAGAATCAGTCCTTTCTTGAAGAACAAAGAAGTTGCATACACATTACATAGAACTCTCAGTGGCTGCAACTACAGTGCAAAATTAGATGAAGTTCCACTCAGGAGTAGCCAGATCACTTCAGGGAAGCAAGGAAGTAACTCTACATTGGTGAATTTATTAATGAAAGCAAGTGAAGATTTTACAAATTCCACAGCCTACAAAGAGACTGTAAAATATGGGCACATCCAAAATTATGGAGGAACAAAGAAATCTTCAACCAAGGAAGGAAGAGGTCTCAGAACTTCGAAACAAACTTCAGTCAGGGTGGATATAGCAGCATCCGCACAGGCACAAGCCAATTGTAAGCAAGAAATCTTTGCTTTCATGCGCAGAAAACAAAGTAAGCTTGAGTCATTTAGAGAAAACGTTAATCATAAAACATAAACTCCCTTCAAGAAATATAACTTCAAAGTAGCCACAAAGCTATCCAGAGAGTAAAAGGACTCTTACATCTAAAGCAAATCACAGGTTAATATTCAACTTGTAGAAACTACACAAATGGCAGTGGGAGGTTACAAGAAAACTCAACCACAAGCTTTAAAGTTTGTTCCCAAAACTCCTGCAAGAACAGATCATTGAGCTCATGGAGATAGAATGTTTTCACAAAGTTTAAAGATGATCAGCTCAGAACTTGACAGGAATTAGCAGTCTTAACCACCTCAGTGAGATTACGGACTAAAAGCTTAACTGTTTGGAAATTCACAACTGAGCTTTGTAGACCGAAAGCAAGAAGCTTACATAAACTCTAACTCAGATGGCTAGTGCTGCCACAAGTGGCAAAAGAGAGATCTTCTGGAGGAGGAAAAAGCCACTTTACTACAAAATGTTCAGAATTGTGGGCGGCCCGATGGCACAGTGGTTAGCACTGCTGCCTCACAGCGCCAGAGACCCGGGTTCAATTCCCGCCTCAGGTGACTGACTGTGTGGAGTTTTCACGTTCTCCCCGTGTCTGCGTGGGTTTCCTCCGGGTGCTCCGGTTTCCTCCCACAGTCCAAAGATGTGCAGGTCAGGTGAATTGGCCATGCTAAATTGCCTGTAGTGTTAGGTAAGGGGTAAATGTAGGGGTATGGGTGGGTTGCGCTTCGGCGGGGCAATGTGGACTTGTTGGGCCGAAGGGCCTGTTTCCACACTGTAAGTAACCTAATCTAATCTAATTCCAGGATCAGCGTGAATGACCAACTGTAGCTGAAACTTTTCTCTAATTAATGAGCAATATCCTAGTCTTTCAAAAAGAAAGAATGGGGAAAGAGAACGAAAATCTTCATTTCATTCTGAGAGATGGCCTATGCAAGAAGGCTTTCCTTTCATACAGCTCCCAAATCAGAGCACCATACAGAAGTTTCCTATTAGAGCTACTTTTGGCTGTTTTTTGATGTTTGTCATCACTTTATCTCTGGGGTGCCTGTGCCTGCACCTCAAAATGCCAAGATGATACCATTACCTACAGAAACAGAAATTTCCATCTTAAACGCAGTGGACAAGCATTCAGCTCCTCACCTGCAGCAAAACATTCAAAATGGCTTTTGTGTTCTAATCTATTACATTTTCCCCTGGAACAGAAAGCAAAGCAGACTAAAAGGGGAAAGTAAATTTACCTCCTGGTCTTCCTTTTCAAGAGGTTGAAATCAATCAATCAAATTCTGGAGCTATCTCCTTTAAACTAACTTTTCCTTCATTTTTTAAAAATCTGCTGCTGCACTGAAGTCTTTGTATGGGTCACAACATGAGCTGCTGCCATTCCACTACACTGGTAGCTTAGTCCTCTCAGGAAACATGGGGAGCAAATATGTTCTCCATACTCTGTTAAAGAACCAAGAATGTTAATTCAGATTTATCCCTCGAACACAAGAAAACATTTGGGTGGGGCAGGAATGAAGTGGGGTAAATGTTAATAACAAAAAAGGCACTGTAGAAGAACCTAGGAGAGATAGGCAGGGGAATACACCCTTACAATGGATATGGTTACTGAGCAGGTACAAAAGGTGTTACGTAATAGTGACATCTGTAGCTCTGTAGGGCTCCAAGAAAAATGTTCTTGTACAATCCTGTGAAAATAGATATATCAAATGAAGTTTGTTGCTACTCACTCAACAGCACAGATCACATCTTACTACATGCGACATTAACAGATTTCTAAAAATAGCAACTTGATGTGCAGCTTGTTGCTGCTCTTCGTTTAACAGTGACTACCCTTCCAAAACACTGGCTCTGAAGTGCTTGAAGATGTTTGATACTTTTAAAAACCATTGCATGCAAGCATTTCTTATTCCCACATTGCTGACACATGGTTCAGGAGTCAGGCAGTTGAGTAATGTTAAGGATATACAGTTGCACTCTCAGTTAGCGTACTCCACACAATTGGCAAAATCTGCTGCATTGACGAAACCATGTGCTTTGGAAAATTCTTCACCAGTGCTGTCACTGCCTGCAAGAGAAAGAATTAAAGATGTGAATCAGGGTTATTAGTGTGCAGCACAGAAAATCAAAAACAGGGTTATTCCTGTCTACAATATAGCCACAATCAGAAGCAAAGTAAAATCTGTCACCGTCTGTAACAGTAGAGTCATAGAGATGTACAGCATGAAAACAGACCCTTCAGTCCAACCCGTCCATGCCAAGCAGATATCCCAACCCAATCTAGTCCCACCTGCCAACACCCGGCCCATATCCCTCCAAACCCTTCCTATTCATTTACCCATCCAAATGCCTCTTAAATGTTGTAATTGTACCAGCCTCCACCACATCCTCTGGCAGCTCATTCCATACACGTACACCCTATGTGTGAAAAAGCTGCCCCTGAGGTCTCTTTCATATCTTTCCCCTCTCACCCTAAACTTATGCCCTCTAGTTCTGGACTCCACGACCCCAGACTTTGTCTATTTATCCTATCCATGCCCCTCAATTTTGTAAAGCTCTATAAGGTCACTCCTCAGCCTCCGAAGGTCCAGGGAAAACAGCCCCAACCTGTTCAGACTCTCCCTATAACTCAAATCCTCCAACCCTGGCAACATCCTTGTAAATCTTTTCTGAACCTTTTCAAGTTTCACAATATCTTTCCGATAGAAAGGAGACCAGAATTGCATGCAATATTCCAACAGTTGCCTAACCAGTGTCCAGTACAGCCACAACATGATCTCCCAACTCCTGTACACAATACTCTGACCAATAAAGGAAAGCATACCAAATGCCTTCTTCACTATCCTAAGACTCCACTTTCAAGGAGCTATGAACCTGCACACCAAGGTCTCTTTTTTCAGCAACACTCCCTAGGACCTTACCATTAAGTGTATAAGTCCTACTAAGATTTGCTTTCCCAAAATGCAGCACCTCACATTTATTTGAATTAAACTCCATCTGCCACTTCTCAGCACATTGGCCCATCTGCTCCAGATCCTGTTGTAATCTGAGGTAACCCTCTTCGCTGTCCACTACACCTCCATCTGCAAACTTACTAACTGTACCTCTTATGCTCACATCCAAATCATTTATGTAAATGACAAAAGTAGAGGACCCTGCACCGATCCTTATGGCACTCCACTGGTCACAGGCCTCCAGTCTGAAAAACAGCCCTCCACCACCACCACCACCCTCTGCCTTCTACCTTTGAGCCAGTTCTGTATCCAAATGGCTACTTCTCCCTGTATTCCATGAGATCTAACCTTGCTAATCAGACTCCCATGGGGAACCTTGTCGAACGCCTTACTGAACTCCATATAGATCACATCTACTGCTCTGCCCTGATTAATCTTCTTTGTTACTTCTTCAAAAAACTCAATCAAGTTTGTGAGACATGATTTCCCACACACAAAGCCATGTTGACTATCCCTAATCAGTCCTTGCCTTTCCAAATACATGTATATCCTGTCCCTCAGGACTCCCTCCAACAACTTGCCCACCAGTCTATGGTTCCCTGGCTGGTCTTTACCGCCCTTCTGAAACAGTGGCACCATGTTAGCCAACCTCCAGTCTTCTGGCACCTCACCTGTGACTATCGATGATACAAATATCTCAGCAATAGGCCCAGCAATCACTTCTCTAGCTTCCCACAGAGTTCTTGGGAACACCTGACCAGATCCTGGGGATGTATCCACCTTTAACCGTTTCAAGACATCCAGCATTTCCTCCTCTGTAATCTGGACATTTTGCAAGATGTAACCATCTATTTCCCTACAGTCTATATCTTCCATATCCTTTTCCACAGTAAACACTGATGCAAAATATTCATTTAGTATCTCCCCCGTTTTCTGTGGCTCCACACAAAGGCCGCCTTGCTAATCTTTGGGGGGGCCTATCCTCTCCCTACTTACCCTTTTGTACTTAATATATTTGTAAAGACCCTTTGGCAAATAGAATTAAGGAGAATCCAAAGCTATCTCATGTGCCCTTTTTGCCCTCCTGATTTCTCTCTTAAGTATATGCCTACTGCCTTTATACTCTAGGGATTCACTCGATCTATCCTGTCTATACCTGACATATGTTTCCTTCTTTTTCTTAATCAAACCCTCAATTTCTTTAGTCATCCAGCATTCCCTATACCTACCAGCCTTCCCTTTCACCCTGACAGGAATATGCTTTCTCTGGATTCTGGTTATCTCACTTCTGAAGGCTTCCCATTTTCGAGCCGTCCCTTTACCTGCGAACATCTGCCTCCAATCAGCTTCCGAAAGTTCTTGCGTAATACCGTCAAAATTGGCATTTCTCCAATTTAGGACTTCAACTTTTAGATCTGGTCTATCCTTTTCCATCATGATTTTAAAACGAATAGAAATATGGTCGCTGGCCCCAAAGTGCTCCCCCACTGACACCTCAATCACCTGCCCTGCCTTATTTCCCAAGAGTAGGTCAAGTTTTGCACCTTCTCTCGTAGGTACATCCACATACTGAATCAGAAAATTGTCTTGTACGCACTTAAGAAATTCCTCTCCATCTAAACCTTTAACAATATGGCAGTCCCAGTCTATGTTTGGAAAGTTAAAATCCCAGACCATAACTACCCTATTATTCTTACAGGTAGCTGAGATCTCCTTACAAGTTTGTTTCTCAATTTCCCTCTGACTATTGGGGAGTCTATAATACAATCCCAATAAGGTGATCATCCCTTTCTTATTTCTCAGTTCCATCCAAATAACTTCCCTGGATGTATTTCCGGGAATATCCACCCTCAGCACAGATGTAATGCTATCCCTTATCAAAAATGCCACCCCCACCTCCCACCCTCCTCCTCTCTTGCCTCCCTTTCTATCCTTCCTGTAGCATTTGTATCCTGGAACATTAAGCTGTCAGTCCTGCCCATCCCTGAGCCATGTTTCTGTACTTGCTATGATATCCCAGTCCCATGTTCCTAACCATGCCCAGAGTTCATCTGCCTTCCCTGTTAGGCCCCTTGCATTGAAATAAATGCAGTTTAATTTATCAATCCGACCTTGTCCCTGCCTGCCCTGACTGTGACTCACTTCTGTTCTCAACTGTACCCGCCTCAGATTGATCTTTTTCCTCACTATCCCCTAGGTCCCAACCCCCCACCTTACTAGTTTAAATCCTCCCAAGCAGTTCTAGCAAATTTCCCTGCCAGTATATTAGTCCCCTTCCAATTTAGGTGCAATCCGTCCTTCTTGTACAGGTCACTTCTAACCCAAAAGAGATTCCAATAATCCAAAAATGTAAATCCTTCTCCCATACACCAGCTCCTCAGCCATGCATTCATCTGCTCTATCCTCCTATTCCTGCCCTCACGAGCTCAAAGTACTGGGAGTAATCCAGATATTACTACCTTTGAGGACCTCCTTTTTACATTTCTATCTAACTCTCTGTAATCTCCCTTTAGAATCTCAACCTTTTCCCTTCCTATATCGTTGGTTCCAACATGGACAATGACCTCTTGCTGGCCCCTCTCCCCCGAGAGAACATTCTGCACCCTCTCCGAGACATCCTTGATCCTGGCACCAGGGAAACAACACACCATTCTGCTTTTTCTCTGCTGGCCACAGAAACGTCTGTCTGTATCTCGGACTACAGAATCCCCTAACACAATTGATCTCTTGGAAACCGACGTACCCCTCATTGCCTAAGAGCCAGTCTCAATACCAGAAACTTGGTTGTTCATGCAACGTTCTCCTGAGAATCCATCACCCCGTACATTTTCAAAAACAGCATACCGGTTTGAAATGGGTATATCCACAAAAGAATCAGAAGTAAGGATCAGGAACACTTCTGTGTCACAAAGAAACAGAAGCAGGGCTTTGGAGCTAACATCTTTTTATACACAGAATCAGCCGCAGATATCATTGTCATCACTAACAGGAGAATCGAGATCAGGGGTTGAGACAGTCACTGTCTGCAATAGACCTGGAAGGAGGGGTCAGTCCCTCAGGAATTCGGACAGTAGGTGACACTCCTCAGAAGAGCTATCATCTGTGGAACTGCAGGTGCCATTGCTTGCTTGAGCCCTGGAATTGTACGCTATTCCTCAAGAAGAACAGGAATGATTCAATACCTCCACTTCTATGACTAAAACTGACGATTATTTGGTTTTAAGGGCCCAAGTTCAAGTTTCATGTGTTGCCTCATTCCCCACAGTACTCACCTTCAGAACTTCCATCTTTAGCCCACTATCTGAGCTTGGGCCATCAGGCATCTGCAAGGCTTGTACAAATGCCTCTGTGAACTGCTGTACCACAGGAAAGATCAATGCCTTGGCTGCACCCTGAAAAAGATGTAGAGAAATAGCCTTCAGATACAATTTTAAAGGGTCACTGGAACCAAAACTTTAACTCTGATTCCTCTTCACAGATGTTGTCCAGCCTGCTGAGATTCTCCAGCAGTTTGTTTATTGCTTCAGATATAATATAACCCATATGCTCAGCATACCCTCAAATCAATAAATCATTGGGGCATACATCGGATCACAATACACAGGAGCAGAAATTAGGCTATTCAGCCTATCAAGTCTGCTCTGCCAACCAACCATGGCTGATAAGTTTCTCAACCCCATTCTCCCACTTTCTTGCCATAACCCTTGATACTCAAGAACCTTTTCACTCCTGGAACCATTCTCATGGACCTCCGCTGAACATGCTCCAAGGTCAATACATCCTTCTTGAGTTACGTGCCCCAAAACTGTACGCAATATTCCAAATGTGGTCTGACCAGAGCCTTATAGAGCCGCAGAAGTACATTCCGGCTTTTATGTTCTAGTCCTCTCAAAATAAATGCAATTATTGTATTTGCCTTCCTAACTGTTGATTCAACCTGCAAGTTTACCTTGAGAGGATCCTGGACTAGAAATCCCACGTCTCTTAGCACTTCAGAATTTTCTCCCCATTTAGAAAATAGTTCATGCCTCTATTCTTCCTCACAAAGTGCATGGCCTCAGACTTTCCTATGTTGTACTCCATGTGCCACTTCCGTGCCCACTCTCCTAACCTATCCAAATTCCTTTGCAGGCTCCCCACCTTCTTGATGCTACCTGTTCCTCCAACTATCTTTATATCATTTGAAAACTTAGCCAGAATGCCCTCAGTTCCTCCATCTTGGTTAGTAATGTCTAAACTGAAAAACTGTGGTCCCAACACTGAGCCTTGCGGAACACCATTTATCACCGGCTGCCATCCTGAGAAAGACTCTTTCATGCTCTGCTTTCTGCCAGACAGCCAAGTTTATACCCATGCTAGCACCTTGCCTCTGACACCATGGGCTCTTATTTTACTCAGTAGCCTCCTGTGCAGCACTTTGTCAAAAGCTTTCTTTACGTCCAGGTCGATAACATCCATTGGCTCTCCTTCATCTATCCTGCTTATTATTTCCTCAAAAGAATTCTTGCAGATAGTAAGGCACGACCTCCCCTTGATGAACCCATGCTGACTTTGCCCGTACACTTCCAAGTATTCAGAAATCTCATTCTTCATAATGGATTCCAGGATCTTACCCAGAACGGAGGTTAGGTTAATCAGTCTATAATTGTGCGTCTTTTGCCTTACTCATTTTTTAAACAGGGTGTCATGTTATCAATTTTCCAGTTCTCTGGGACCCTCCCAGATTCTAACGATTACTGAAAGATCACCACTAATGCCTCCACTATCTCTTCAGCTACCTCCCTTAGGACTCCGGGGTGTAGTCCATCTGGTCCAGGTGATTTATCCACCTTTAGGCCATTCAGTTCTTCTAGCACGTTTTCCTTGATGATGGCAATTATACTCACCTCTACCTTTTCACTCTCTTGAATGTTTGGGATATTACTAGTGTCTTCCACTGTGAAGACTGACACGACGTAATTGTTCAGTTTCTCAGCCATTTCCTTGCTCGTCATTACTATCTCCCCTGCATCATTTTCCAGTGGCCCAATGTCCACGTTTGCCTCTATTTTGCCCTCTCTATATCTAAAGAAACTCCTGCAGTCTTCCTTTATAATAGTGGCTAGCTTACCCTCATATTTACATTTCTCCCTCTTTTTTGTTGCCAAAGCTTTCCAACCCTCTGGTTTTCCACTATCCTTCGTCACACTATGCTTTCTCTTTTGCACTATCCCTCACTTCCCTAGTCAGCCGTGGTTGCCTCATCCGCCGCCCTGTACCATGCTTCTTTTACCTTGAGATGAATCTTTGTTGTGTCTCCTGAATTACTCCCAGAAACTCCTGCCATTGCAGTCCCACTGTCTTTCCTGCTCAGCATCTCCCTCATGCCTGTGTAGTTGCCTTTATTCAACTGTAATACAGTTACCTCTGATTCTATCTTCTCCATCTCAACTGCAGAGTTAATATGATCATGCTTCCTAACGGTTCTTTTAACTTAAGCTCCTTTATCAAGTCTGCCTCACTGCACAACACTAAATCCAGTATCACCTGCTCCCTAGTGGGCTCCACCACAAGCTGCTCCAAAAAGCCATCTCATAGACATTCCACAAATTCCATTTCTTGTAATCCACTACCAACCTGGTTTTCCCAATCCATATGGAAATTCCCCATGATCACTGTAACTTTGCCTTTCCTGCACACCTTTTCTACATCCTCGTGTATCTTATGCCCCAGCTCCTGACTACTATTTGGAAGCCTGTACATAACTCCAACTGTTTTTTCATTTTTGCGGTTCCTCAGTTCTACCCACACAGGTTCTACGCCATCTGACCCTATTTCATTTTTTACTATTGATTTAAGATATGAGACAAAACAGAACTTTGGAAAAAGTCATATTGAATTTATTATGGAGAAATTTAAACATTTAGAAAATAAAATTACTCACAATCAGGAGGGCTATTTAGAAATAATTATGAACTTATAAACAAAGTTACAACTTTTTAAACAAAGTGTAATTTGTTAAATAGGCTTCCACAATAATGTTCGGTGCTAGAATGGAAGATCTCATCAGTTCAATGGTTGCTAATGGACTGCAGTTTTCTGAGCAGTGTAGGTACTTCAACAGCTGCCCTGTAGAGTATGCATCAAATAATTGACAGCAACTTCAAATTTCCATGGCTTAACTGCATTTGGGCATATGCTAGAAGATGCCATCAGTTTACACAGTGGAAATGACGACCACTACAAGTTTATTATCATTACTACCTCAAAAGATACATCAATCATTAATGCATATATACATTGATATCACACATGTACACACTTGTGTGTATACACAAGACAGATACAAGTATATTTCTGCCAGCAGGATACAGTGCATGCACCTAATACAGTACCTGTAATAATCTTGATTAAGAACATGAATAGAATCTGCAGACTGATTTGGCTTGGAGGACAACTGAGCTCATGGGTAGATGGAGAAGTGGAGAGCTCACAACTGAGAAGTGTTTTTTTTAAAGAAAGGAGTTGACCCAACGTGCCAAATGCTTTCTATTTCACCATTTAGTCTTTCACCTACCTTCTCAACCTCTTCAATCGCACAGATAAGGTTGGCGCATGTGGTGAAGATCTCAACTGCACGTGCTCTGGTTCGAATACTATAAACCTATAGAAATGAACACTAATTAACATAGAACATAGAACAATACAGCACAGAACAGGCCCTTCGGCCCACGATGTTGTGCCGAACTTCTAACCTAGATTAAGTACCCATCCATGTACCTATCCAAATGCCGCTTAAAGGTCGCCAATGATTCTATATTGCTACATCTGCAGCTTCTAAACATTTGTCAATTAAAACAATGAAGTATTGAAAAGTTTGTCTGAATTCACAATAATACACTGCTATACAGGTAATATAATTCATTTTCACTAATTGTTCCAATTATTTCATTTTTCAATGATGTTTTAGTAAATGCATTTGTTCCTGAACCGTTTGTATGACTTACCTTTCTTTGACCATTATTCTCAACTTGTTCATTCTGGACTACTCAGCTTCTGGCCTGATTACAGCCTCACTCAAAAGAGCTGAACTCCTGTGTGACAAGCATTAGTAAAGATGGAATTGGGGAAACTCTCTACTGGGCAAAACATACTGAAAAAGGTGCTGTGATTGTTGAAGGTCAATCAACATCACTGCAGGAGGTCTTCAGGGTAGTGTTAACTGTAGCTCTGTTGATAACACTCACACCAGCGTAAAGAGATTCTGGGTCACAATCTCCCATTTAAACCAGATCAATCATAATATAGAAACAAGAGAAGGGAAACGCCATAATTCAGGAAAAAGGCAAGTATCTTGAGCTGAAGCCAATGTACAGCAACACGTTTATTGCCCATTGCCAGTTATGCTCGAGGTGGTGGCGGAGAGCTTCTTCTTGAACAGCTGCAGTCTTTGACTAGGCACAATCACAATGCCATCAGGGAGTGACAGGGCTAACAGTCATACAAAACGGAAAGAGACCCTTCAGTCCACTCATCTGTGCCAACCAGACATTCCAATGTGACCTAGTCCCATTTGCTAGCATTTGATCCATATCCATCTTAACTTTTCTATTCATATACCCATTAAAATGCCTTCATAAATGTTTTAATTGTACCAGCCTCCATCATTTCCTCCGGCAGCTCATTCCATACATGCACCACCCTCTGTGTAAAAAAGCTACAGGTCCTCTTTAAATCTTTCTCTTCTCACCTTAAACCTATGTCCTCAAGATGTTGCATTTTATTATGTTTTTCCTGGGACAAAAGATAGTAAAATTCTACTCCTGTTCATTCAAGAAAATCATGAATTCCGCACTGCATTGTGTTGCAATCAAGAGACCAGTTGCCTCTATCAGTGTTGCATCTCAGACTTTTGCAGGAGGAGAGATGAAAAACAAATGCATCGGATGTGGGAGATAGCATAACGGTGGTGGTGATGTGGATGGGAGGCAACTACAGCAAAGAGTGAAAATGCAAATAGCTGAGTTGTTTGCATGGCTCCAGGGACTGAGGCATCTGCTTGGGATTAGACAGGAGGTGGGAGTGTGAGAATCCAGTTGTCACAGCCCAAGTAGGTGTCAGCACAGACAGAAATAGGAAAGGGTTCCTGCATACAGTATGGGGAACTCTGCATTAAATTGACAAACAGAACTGCAAAAGTTGTAATCTCTAAATTATTAACGGAGTTGTGTGCAACTTAGCATTGGGTACAAATTATAAAGATGAATATGCGGCTCAAAGACCAGTGTAGGAGCACGTGCTCCACTTGGTGGGGCACCAGCACCAGAAAGGGGGATGCTTTACATTTGAGACTGTGTACAACTGAACCATGTTGCGACCAGTGTTCTTGCAAATTGCATAACTAAGGAAACAGAGAATCTTAACATTAGTATTGGTGTCGGGAATCAAATGTGGGAAGGTGTGGTATATCAAAGAATTGAGACGACGTAGAAGGTAAAATTAGAAATTAGCATCAGACAATGGCAGGAACGGACAGAAAGAAAAATACTCAATGCATCAGAAATCAAAACTAGACATTTAAAAGATAACAAGACAGCAAAATTAAAGGCTTTGTATCTGAATGAGAGAAGCACTTATAAATAAATTGACAATGCACAAAGATATGTCATGACCTGACTGGCTGCAAAATGATTCGGTCGTATTTCTGACTATTAAGGGGCATGTGACATTAAAGAAAAATAGGAAGCTCAGTAAAGGAGGGGTAGCACTGTTAATCAAGGATGGCATTAGTGAAATAGCTGAACATTACCTTGATCCAAGAGTTTAGGGTGTAGAATCAAGTTAGGTGGAAATGCGAAATAGTTGGGGAAAGAATTCATTAGAAGGAATAGTCTGCTGACTCTAACAGTAACCACAATGTGATTAAAAGACACTGAAAAAAATACAATAATCAAGTTTTGAGTACTTGTGATAAGGGATAGTAATCATGTATGACATTAATCTACACATTTATGAACTGGATCACAGAATGCTTTTGAGATAGTTCCTTAGGAATGGTACATTGTAGAACCAGCCACACAGCAGTTATATTAGACTTGGTATTGTTTAACGTGGCAACTCCAGGCAATACCAATTACAATAGGATTGAATTTTACATCCAGTGTGCAAGGGAGAAGAATGGGTCTAAAACAAACTAGGCAGCTATGTGGAAGTTGAGCTAGCTGAAGAGAAGTGAAATGTTAAGCTAGATAGATAGATACACAGTATCAGACATTTAGGGAATATTTTGGAACATACTTGTTCTGAGTATTCTATTATTATTAAAATTC
The DNA here is from genome assembly GCF_037043375.1 of Chiloscyllium plagiosum. Taxonomy (NCBI): domain Eukaryota; kingdom Metazoa; phylum Chordata; class Chondrichthyes; order Orectolobiformes; family Hemiscylliidae; genus Chiloscyllium; species Chiloscyllium plagiosum. The sequence continues at coordinate 58,777,451 of NW_028270164.1, read as the reverse complement.
TATCCACCACTTAACTAAAATACTTAGGCATGACGTGGAGGTGCCGGTGTTGGACTGGAGTGGACATAGTTAAAAATCACAGCATCAGGTTACAGTCCAACAGGTTTATTTGGAAGCACAGCTTTCGGAGTGCGGCTCCATCATCAGGCAGCTAGTGGAGCATGATCATAGGACACAGAATTTATAGTAAAAGATCAAAGTATCATACAACTGATGCAATGTATTGAATAAACCTAGATTGCTGTTAAGTCTTTAATCACTTAGAATGTAATTATGGTGGCACTTTTTAAAAAAAAAAATAAAACCTTAAGTTATCTTGGGAATGTGACTTGAAAGAAGTCCTAGGATTTACATATTAATGAATCGAAACCTGCAACCATAATATTAACTGCACACAGGTCAATGGCAGGTCAGGTGATTGGTCAGAATACAGTGAATGACTAAAAGATGAATCAAGAGGAAAAAAATTGAGTACAAGAATAAGCTGGTTATGAATGTAAAAATGGTTAGCAAGAATTTCTAAACTTCCTCTCCAAAATAAGAAAGCAAGTAAAATGAGACAAACACAGAATAATTGAGAAATCCAGGAGATCTGGTAGCATTGGAGAGAAACAGGAGTTAACATTTCAATTCTGGCATGACTCTTCTTCAAAGGTGAAGCAAAGTGAGGGTTGGTCCTCTAGAGAGGGGTATTAATAGTGGACAATAAGGAAATGGCAGATGAAGTAAACAGTATTTTGCTTCTGTATTCACTATACAGGTTACAACAAAACATTCCAGTAATAGCTGTAAGTCAGAACCTTGAAGGGAAAGAGAACGTTAGTGAAATTACAATCACTAAGGAAGTGACACTAAGCTAGCTGAAGCAGCTACATGTCAACAAAGTTTCAAGGTCCAGTTGGGCTTCTTCCTCGGTTCTTGAGTGGTAGTAGGTGCATTAGTGTTAATTTTCCATTTTTTTCCCCTCAATCCACGAAATGTTCTATCAGACTTTACATATCCCTCTATTCAAGAGAAGAAAACTGTAATTTATAAATAAATTAGCCAGATTTTATGGGGAATGTGTTTGAATACAGTTTTGAAGAGGTGTCATATTGAATCTGAAACACTAGCTGATGCTGCCAAACCTGCTGAGTTTCTCCAGAATTCTGTGTTTGTATTAAAACCAAAACTAGGTACTTAGAAATACCTCAAGTCGGAAATCAGCATGATTTATGAAAGAAAAAAAATCATATTTAACTAATTTGAGACATCATTAAAGGAGTACATGTGCTGTGGATAAAGGCAAGCCCTCTTGATACTGACCTTTTGTGACTCATACATCTAGATCGCTCAAAATCTCAAAATTCTGCAATCATCCTGTTTACATGTTCTTGTGCTTTTTCATTCTTCCTGTCAATGTGAACAGTTTCGCACTTTGTAAAAACAATGACTGCAGATGCTGGAAACCAGATTCTGGATTAGTGGTGCTGGAAAAGCACTTTGATGCCCTGAAGGGCTTTTGCCCGAAATGTCGATTTTACTACTCCTCAGATGTTGTCTGAACTGCTGTGCTTTTCCAGCACCACTAATCCAGAATCTGGTTTCCAGCATCTGCAGTCATTGTTTTTACAAAGTGCGAAACTGTTCACATTGACAGGAAGAATGAAAAAGCACAAGAACATTTAAAGGCAATGGATTTCCAGAAGGCAGATAAGGCAGAACATGAATGGTTATTGAAGAAAATAAAAGTTCTAATATGTGTGGAATGTTAGCATGGATGGAAAGATGGCTGATGGTTGGTAGGCAAAGTTCTTTTTTGCCAAACTGGCAGGATGCGATGAATGGGGTCCTGCAGGTTCTGTGCTGGGGTATCAATTTTTTGCAATTTGCATCAATTATTTTGACAAGGAGAACAAAGGCATGGTAGTTATATTTGCAGACAACACAGATAGTAGGGAAGTATGTTGTCAAACTGTTGCGGCACATTCGGTCCATTGTGTTTGCACCAGCTCTCCAAATGAACATTGTGACTCAAAGCCAACCGACTGCCCATTTCGTATCCTTGCACAACAGTTTTATTTAAAATCATCCTCTCATGGCCTCTTGAATGACTTGATTGAAACTACCTCCACGTTTCCAGACAATGCACTCGAACCACTCCTTGTGAGGAAAAGCTTTTGCGCACTCAGATAAGGATGGATAGCTTGAGTGAGTGGACAAAACTTAGGCAGATGGTGTATTATAAGCACAGTGTGAAACTTTGATGCCCTGAAGGGCTTTTGCCCGAAATGTCGATTTTACTACTCCTCAGATGTTGTCTGAACTGCTGTGCTTTTCCAGCACCACTAATCCAGAATCTGGTTTCCAGCATCTGCAGTCATTGTTTTTACAAAGTGCGAAACTGTTCACATTGACAGGAAGAATGAAAAAGCACAAGAACATTTAAACAGGATGATTGCAGAATTTTGAGATTTTGAGCGATCTAGATGTATGAGTCACAAAAGGTCAGTATCAAGAAGTCTAATGAACTACTACCCTTTATTGTGAGATGAACTAAAATACAAAGGATATTATGCTTGAGTTATACAAGACATTGATGAGACCACATCTTGAATACCGCGCGGTTTTGGTTTCCATAATTGATGAAGAATGCAAATAAATTGGAGGCAATTCAGAGGTTTACAAGACTGAAACCTGGAATGGAGTGTGTTGTCAAGTACGTTTTCAAAATAAAAAACAAGTTCGACTTATTCCAGGGGAGATTAGAACAAAGAGGGCTGACTTAACTGGGATGCACAAAATCCTGAATGATGTCGACAAGATGGCACAGTAATATTTTCTCCTGTGGAGAAGCCCAGAATTAGGAAGCACTGTTTTAAAATTAGGGTTCTTCCTTTTTGGACAGAAGAGCAAAAATTTCTTCTCCCATAGGATTGACAACTTTGGAACACTTAGCCTCAGGGGGCAGAAGAAGTGGGATCATAGAATTATTGTAAGGCAGTGGTAGATTAATTCCTTTGACTGCCAAGAATCTGAGTTAGCTGGGGTTATCTGAGAATGTGGATTTCAAAATATTAACAGATCAGCCCTGAATATTCTGAACAAGGGTCACTGAACTTAAAGCATTCACTCTTTTCTCTCCACAGACGCTGTCAGACTTGCTGAGCGTCTCCAGCAGTTTGATTTTGTCATCTAATATGGGGTCACTGGTCAGAATAGGGTGGTCGAAGGCCAAGTGACAATTCACTAGCGCAGCTGAACCTGCCAGTTGGAAAACTAAATGTCCTTTGATTTGCAGGCTACCCAAGTAACGAGTGCAGGTCAGACTCAAGTTATTTGGCAAAATTAAACATCAAGGAATGTTATCATATTCAACCTGTTCCCCAATATTGGGTATTGTAACAAAATCAAAATCCCCTTCCTAATAGCACAGTGCTGTATCTACAGTTCAACAATGTTGTACGGTGTTCATCAGCAACTGTTTTCTTTGGGGGGGGGGGGGGGAGAGAATTGGATAAGAGACCTACTCCGCATCATTCATATCCTATGAGGAATTTTAAAATTCTTTAATATAGATATTAGAACTTCAACTGGCTTTGGAAGCTTGTTTCTCTGTCTTTGATAGTTCAGGGAACCTAAAAGAACAACTGCCATCGCTTGTCACTTACCTCAGCCATTGTAAAAATTTTATACATTTCTGGCAAAATTACAGGAGCCACAAGTGGCATCTGTGTATCTGTCACTTCTCGGGTGAATTCTGCAGAAGGAGACAGAGGTATTAGTAAGCAAAAAGAGCCCCAGTTTTATCTTCCTGAATTGTGGTTTAAAACAATTAGGGTTCTGAAAAGAATACCCATTAATCATACCTGTGAGCACCCGCATAGCCCCGTGCACTGCATTCACATCACCACTAATCAGCATCTCCATCAATAGTCGGAAGAGCTCTGGCCATGCCTCAGGCCAATCCCAGTAAGCTATTGCCGATATAGCATAAGCTACACTCGAACGCACTTTACTGATCGACTCTCGCAGACCATTTGGTAAAAGCTCTCTGATGGCCACCTTTGCCTACAACAAAAGTTCAAGCAAATGATCAGATGGTGATAATCCTCAATTCACTTTTCTCATTCATTCTCAGTCTGTGGGCAACCATAGATATGCCACATTTATGGCTCATCCTCAGTTGATCCACATTGGAACCACAGTGTATATTAATACATGAGTACAAAGGAGACAGACACACACGCACCCCAAACAGCTCTAGATCACTATTTAGCCTTTGCTACTTTAAATTACAAAACCTTATCCTCTTACTTGTAAATCATTTGGTTAAGACAACAAATTTAGCTGAGGCAATGAGTTCAGTTTTCCCAATTAGAACCTAACAAACCTACAACTCTCCCAGAAAAGGCAATTAAGTCAAGTGATGGAAAGTAGGAATGGGTGTTAACTACAAACATGTGGACTGATATGAAGTTCTGTAGTTTCTACACAATCAAGTTTCTTCGCCCTTGTGCCATTTTAGTAAATCTCCCTTCAGCTTTAAGATCTTTCATTCCTGCAGTGCAACATAACAAATAGGGATTTTTAAAATTTAATGCAAATTTTTAGCTTAACTTTACTGCAGGTACTTCATGCCTTTATCAAATTGTGAAACTCAACAGTCACACATTTCTTTTTAAAACAGCTTTTCAACTTGCTCTGCTATTTCAAAGATTTGTGTACACACAATCAGATCTCTATCCTGGCACCTAGTTTAAAGTTATATTTCACTCATATGGCCTCCCTTCATTCTCTTACCAAAATGTATCATTTTGTTCTCTACATTCAAATTCTGTCATGTGTCTACCCATTTCATCAGCCTGCATCCAAAAGCAGATTTCTCTCCTTCATTTGCAATCTTACTTTATTCACAAATTTTGAAATTCTCCCTTATACTTTCAAGATGATGTCATTAATATGTTTCAAAAAGAACAGTACAGATATCCAAATCAGAGTACAGATATTAATGTTTAGAAACACTAAGATATTTGCTTCCACACCAGAACAAACCATACACCCCATATTCCATTTTCCTCCCTCCACCAGTTTTGCATCCATGCTGTCACTTTCCCTTCAATTTCAGGGGCTTTAATTTAACTAAAAGTTTTAGTACTTCATCAAACGCCTTTTGAATGTTAATTTCCAAATTCAGATAATATCAACTGTATTACTCTCATTCATATGCCCATTAAAGGAATGAAGAACTCAATCAAGTTAAATAACAGCAAACCATCTAAAATCAATATTAATCTATACTGATTTGCCATTATTTGCTCATTTCTCCACATAGGATTAATTTTGTAACAGATTGTCATCAACATTAGTCTGACTGGTCAGTAATTGTCCAGTTAATGCTTCACCTATGCTCTTTGAAAGGTTTGGCACAGACTAGATGAGATGAACGGCCTCTTTCCACAATGCAGGGATTGTATAATTGCTTAATACTTGTATAATTGCTTCTGGGATTCTAAATTGGTTGCTAGCTAACCTCAAGGGAGAGCAAGATTCCATGCTGAGTTTGTAGCCAGCCTAGGTCCCATCATCTAAGTCCGGGCTAGAAGGAAGCCTATACATTGCTTTGTAGAAAGAACACTATTTGGCTCAGCTCACCAAGGAAACTATTAGTGGATTTACCTCTGGGAGTTTACAACTTAATGAATTGATTTTTAAAACTTCTAGATTTATCAGAATTTATAATCTCTCGGATTTCCTTTTTTTTTAACTTCCTGAGTTGATGTGCAAGTGAATGGAGTAGCGAAACAACTCCCCCATGTTCTAAATATTTTGTTAGTAAATTCTATTTTAGACTTCCTCTTAAAGGTTTTTGCTGTATGCTTATTTCAAAAACTGGAATCCAACCCAGGTGGGTGAAGAGAGAGAGAGTAAAGAATAAATCAAATAACTGCTTCTGGCTTAAGAGATAAGGAAGCAATCTAAATTCACCAGATTCGCTTTTGTCTGTGACATCAGGCACTAACCCATTCTCATACCTTGATTGACTCTTCTTCCATCTTTTAAATTTCCTCTGTTCATAATTCAATTTTACTCCTTACTGTGTAATGAATATTTCACTGACATAAGCTTCTTTTGAAGTCATCTTCCAGAAAGAAATGTGTCACACTTGCACAAAGCTCTCTCTTTTTGAGGGTTGCAATACACAAATTAGTTCTAATCCATTTTTTTAGTTTTAATTTTTCCTTGGTTTAGATTAGATTACTTAGTGTGGAAACAGGCCCTTCGGCCCAACAAGACCACACCGCCCCGCCAAAGCGCAACCCACTCATACCCCTACATTTACCCTTTACCTAACACTACAGGCAATTTAGCATGGCCAATTCACCTGACCTGCACATCTTTGGACTGTGGGAGGAAACCGGAGCACCCGGAGGAAACCCACGCAGACACGGGGAGAACTTGCAAACTCCACACAGTCAGTCGCCTGAGGCGGTTCTTTCTTCATATCCATTCAGATCATAAACACTGGAGCGCTAAACAACATTAACATTTGACAGCAATGCTCTTTGTCACAAGCTTTAACTCTGGCTCCTCAGATACTGCCATTCCTGAATATCTCCAGGACTTTCAGTTTTTATATCAGATTTCTAGCTTCGGAAGTACTTTTATTTTTAATCAGTGTCTTAATCATTGATCCTCAAAAGCTCTTCCATTGAAACATCTTCTACTTGGCACACCTTATTCTCCAGAGCTAGTTCTAGCAACTCCTCCTGTCTCACCAAGCAGCAAACACACTGATCAAAACAGTACCACAGTCACCATTTAATAGTTCATGTAGCTTTCTGCAACTTGCCTGCAAATTTGCTTTCAAATCTTGTTGACTCTTAAAACTCAGATTACACATCAAAAGTGTAATAGCTCCTCTGTTGTTCCTTAATGTGAAGCAAGTGAATTCACTTTTTGACCCATCAACTGTTGTTTTCCCATTGTTAGGTTTCTTGGATCAAACTGCTAACTCACTCACTTTTCCTCCCTTCCTTATTTTTTCCCCGAATGCAGGTTCCTAAGTTCTCAATTTTCCCTTATTTCACAATTCTTCAGCATTGGAGATGGATCTTCAGTCCATGATGTACAAAACAGCTTTCTGAATGGATAATTCACCTACTGCCTTCACTCCACCTTCTCTCTATAACAATGCACACTTTTCCTTTATTAAAAAAACAGTAATTTCCTTCTGAATCCTTCAACTGAATCTGCTTCCACCACACACTCGGGCAGGGCATTCTACACATTAACCATTTGCTGCACAAAAAAATTTTCCCTCTTGTCTTCTTTTAATACCTGTTTCAAATGTGTACCCTCTTGCACCCTAGCCTGTACAGAGGGGAACAGTTCCTCCCTATTTTACCTTTCACCAGATGTGCTATTTCATGTCTCTTGAGACTCGTACCTGCAGATCAATAACAGTACTTATAACCATAAGTTACAGGATCAGAAGTACACCATTTGGCCAATCAAGTCTGCTCCACCATTTGATCACGGCTGATATGTTTTGCAACCTTATTCTCCTGCCTTCTCTCCGTAGCCCTTGATTTCCCTACTTATCAAGAACCTCTGTCTTAAATGCACTCAATGACATGGTTGCCACAGACCTCTGCAGCAATGAGTGCTGCAAATTTGCCATCCTCTGGCTTCAGAAATTCCTCATTTCAGTTTTTTTATAGAGAAATTTTGTTCTTTACAAAATTATAAAAGTACATAAATACAATTAAAAATAATAACTACAATGAACTAACTATTACTCTACAAATCAAAAACCACATTCGCCACAAATCTATAAATAAATAACGCTACTCAGCGCAACCACACCGAAGCTCCCAACCTTTGGGAGCATTAATTCTCGTGCCCGTATTTATTCAGAATTCTTCTTCCAAGGGCACAAGGCTCACTAAACCTAATCACCATGGCTAAACAAATGCCCTAATTAAAATGGCAGTCAAGTCTATGTCCATGTAATTCAAAAAAGGGCTGCCATGTCTTCTAAAAAAGTTCTGTTTTATGGTGCACCAGATTTGTGAGGAAATCCAAAGGGATGCGTTCCATAATTAACTTCATTCCAACAGGCCCGGGAAGGTTCCCAGACACCCAGCTCATCAAAATATTCTTCCTTGCATTGTAAGTGAGAATGTTAAATACTTCTTTCCCCCATGTGCGTCTAAGGAAGATAAATTCGGCAAGCCCAAGAAGACAGAGACCGGTTTCCCCTTTACTTCGGCCCCCAAGACCCTCTCCGTTACCCCTGCCACAGTGCTCCAGTACCTATGAAGCTAGTGGCATGACCACAAACAGTGAGGGGATCTATGCTGATTTTGCACTTGGGGCAGATTGGAGATGCTCCCTTTTTGAATATCCTAAGACGATCTGGGGCCAAATGAATCCTATGAAGAACCTTCAACTGCATGGCATATGTTCTGTTACAGATCGAGATCTTTCTCATGTTCTCCCAAATGTCCTCTCATATCTCTGAGGGGCTCTCCACTCCCAACTCTTACTCACAGTCACTCAATGTCATTCGAGACACCGCTCCACAATAGTTGGTAACCAGTACAAACCAAGAGCACTCTCCTCTCTGTGTCAGACCTATAGCTGTTACCAATACTGACATTACTAAATCTTACACCACTGGTGAGAACCACAGCCAGAGGGTCACTATACAGGACCTCCACCCATCTGACAAAGACCTCACCGAGGCTAAACCGTTCAAAAGTATTAAAAAAAATTTGGCCTTTCCACCCGGTCTAATGCCGCCTCTGTGTCAAAAGAGACCAAACTCTGAACCGATCGTTAATGAATATGGTCCAAGTGCGCCAGCAATCTTCTAATATTATTGGAAGACCTACGGCCCTTTATAAAAACCTGTCTGGTCCTCCTTAACAATAGAGGGCAACATCTTCCCTCGTCTTCGCATAAGTGTCTTGGATAAAATGTCAAAGTCCAAATTTAACAGCGAAATAGCCCTATATGAAGCACAGTTCTCTGGAATCTTCCCTTCCTTAAGGATGGGAGAGGTGTTGGCCTCTCTCAGGGATGGTGGGAGGCAGCCATGACTGTACAAATAGTTGTACACATCCAACATTGGCCCTGACAGGATATTTATAAATTTTTTGTAGAATTCACTTGGGAGACTCTCAGGGCTAGGCGTCTTCCTTCTTTCAAACGGTCTTACTTCCTCCTCTCTCTCACACTGTCACAGGGACGTTAAGAACCGACACCTGTTCCAAGGTCACACCTGGAAGATCCAGGTTCTTAAAAAAGATGACTCCATTGAGCCCACCTATTCTCACAGCATGCCGACCGATATAACTCAGAGTAAAAACTTGAGATGTCGCACTGATACTTTCAGAGTCACAAATAAGAATCCCAGTGCCTTCTCTAATTGATGTACTGGATTGGAGGGTGGTCTTTTTCTTGGCCAGATACGCCAAGTATTTGCCAAGCCTATCGCCTTGTTCAAACAGCCTTTGTTTGATGGAGGGGAATTTTCTTTGCTGTCTGAATGAGCATGGAATTCAAAGTAACCTGGAGAGCTGCGACTCGCTGCAATTAGTCACTGATGGCCAATCAAAATATGCTGTCTCAGCTGCCTTCAACTGTACCTGGAGCAGATGTTGCTGCTCTCCCTTGTCGCTTACGGCTGGCCGAAGAGACAACTAACCCCCTCTCGTATACGTTAGCAGTCTCCCAGAGTATAGACAGGTTACTAGCCTTACCCGAATTGATAGCCAAAAATCCAAAAATGCTTTAAATTCACTTGTGAAGTACTCAACAAACTTACTGTCCTTGAGAATGAAAGGATCCATTCGTCAATGCTGTGAACCTGTTCCATTGCCTTTAATCTCAACCTTCAAATACAATGCCGCACATCAGAAATGGCTATGTTTTCAATTTTACAGGACATCACCAAATCGAGGAAAACCAAGGGTGCTAGAAAAAGGTCAATCCTGGTGGGACATTGTGTGGATTAGAGAAAAAGGTGAAGTCCCTACTCCTACGGTGGAGGCATCTCCAAACACCCACAAGCCCCAATTCCACACATAAGTCAACCAATTACTTGGATTGTGGAGAGGTATGTGTGTGACTATTGGGCATTCTATCCATTGTGGGGTTCATGACGTGATTAAAATCTCCCCCTATGATGTGTCACATTCTAAGGGCAATCAACTTCAAAAGCACAGCAGTCAGGAATCTGTGTGGAGTGTGCTGGGGGACAGTAGATATTTACGATGTCATACTCTTCACCATGTATTAAAGCTTTAAGAATTACAAACCGCCCATATTCATCTTTAACTTGATCTAAAAACGTAATGGGAGACACTGCTGGACAAGTATGGTCACTTCCCTGCTCTTAGTGTTAAAAGGACAAAAAAAAAACACCCAACCAAACCTACCCTGTTGTAACTTTTGGTGTTCCTTGCAACAGGGCAATATTAACCCTCTCCTTCCCGAGACTTGAAAGTACTCCTTTTTTCTTGACTGGCGAGTGACTCCCCCTAATATTCCAGGTGCACCATTTGAGGAGACACTTAGCCATACCCCTCTATAACAACTGTTGAACCCCTGAAAGGAAGAACCCTTCTCACAACTCGCCAAGAGTAAAATAAATGGAGACTCATGGAGTCTAGAAAATACACACACTAAAACTACGTCAACAAAACTTTCAAAAATTACCTCTACTAAAAACCAAACGAAACTAATTCCAATGTACAAAAAACACTTGATGATAGACTCGCCCCCTGCCTACAGTACACAAAGTAGAGAAAAAAAGGGAAAAGAAAAGAAAACATTATTGCCCATGTTCTTTGGACCATCCGATCTATTTCAAAGTGTCCAGAAGGTTTCTTGCTTTTCCTGAGGCGTAAAACACATGCATGGACCCTTCATGATTAAAATGGAGCATTGCCAGGTACCTGATGGAATACTGAATATCCAGATCCCTCAGTCTCTTCTTCACCTCATCAAAGGACTTCCTCTGCAGCTGTGATCCGTAACAGAAGTCCTGAAAAAACATGATCTTTGATCCTTTATAAACCAGGGCCTGTGGACCCTTTCCCAACAATCTGGAGGCTCCCATTAGCTTTTGTTTGTCCCTATCGGACTGGAATCACACGAAGACCGCGCTCTCAATCTGCACCTGGCCCACCCAGAAAACACAACAGCCATTCTTCGAGTAAGCTGGCTGGCTGCTCGCCTTCCTCTCGCTCCTACAGCCTTACCACCCAGATGTTTTCTCTTCAACCTCTATTCTTAAGGTAATCGACCAGCTCTACGAAGGCCTGTACGCTTCTCCAGGGCCTGGATATATCCTGCCAAGGACTCGACCACGGTCTCTGACGTCGTGGTCTGCTGCTCGACCTCCTCCCGAAATTCTGCAGTCCCTGCTCATGCTTCTGCAGCATGGCAGTGATTGGGTCCAGCCTGGTGCGGTTCTCTTCAATTGATGCCTTGATATTCTGGAGAAAGTGAGGTCTGCAGATGCTGGAGATCAGAGCTGAAAATGTGTTGCTGGAAAAGCGCAGGTCAGGCAGCATCCAGGGACAGGAGAATCGATGTTTCGGGCATAAGCCTGAAAAAGGGCTTATGCCCGAAACGTCGATTCTCCTGTTCCCTGGATGCTGCCTGACCTGCTGCGCTTTTCCAGCAACACATTTTCAGCCTTGATATTCTCCCAGGGTTTAGCGATGTCTACAGCCAAGCCTTGCTGAGTAGGTGAGTCCATCGACCATGAGTAGGGATTTCAGGGGATGCCACAGCTGCAGCCCCGTCTGATGCTGCAGGGAGTGTCCTGCCTGTTGTGATTTATTCTGTCCTTTACCTCTAGTCACCTTCCCTTACCGAAAAAGGTGCGCAGCAACTCTACTAATATTAAACTATCAATTATCTCCAAAATAGCTTAATTGGGAAGAGTGAAAGCACCACTTTGCTTTAGTTATGATGCAGAGCTCAGCAAGGCAGACCTGTTAGATTGCCACCATCTTGGATTCCCCCTCATCTCTGTTCTAAAGAGCCACCCGTTCACGGGAAGGCTATGCCTTCGGGTCCTAATCTCTCCTCCTCGTGGAAGTATCTTGTCCACGTCCACTCTTTCTAGGCCTCTCAGTTTCAATCATCCTTCATCATCCTCCACTAACCTTCTAAACTCTCATCAAGTACATACCCAAAAAAAGTGTTCAACTGTTCCTCAGGTGACAAGCCCTTCATCCCCGGGATCATTCTTGTGAAGCTCCCCTGGATCCTCGCCAGTGCCAACACATCCTCCCTTAGATACACGGCCCAAAACCGCTCACATTCCAAATGCAGTCTGGCCAGAGACTTATACAGCCTCAGCAGTACATTGCAGTTCTTTTATTCTAGCCCTCTTGAATGAATGCTAACACTACATTTGCATTTCTAACAATCAATTAAGCTTGCATGTTAAGGTTAACAGATTCTTGAACCAGGACTCCCAAATCACTTGTGCTCCAGATTTCCAAAGCCTTTCCCTATTTACAAAATAGTCTACATCTCTATTCTTCCGACCAATGTGCATAACCTCTCATTTTTCCAAATTGCATTCCATCTGACATTTCCTTGCACACTTTCCTAGCCAGTCTAAGTCTTTCTGCAGCCTCCCCACTTCCTCAACACTACCTCTCCCTTCACCTAACATCTGCAGACTGAGCAGCAAATGCCCTCAGTTCCTTTGTCCCCATCATTAATGTGTAATGTGAATAGTTGTGGTCCCAAAATTGACCGCTGCAAAACTTCATGAGTCACCAGCTGCCAGCCTGAAAAAAGATCCTTTTACCACCACTTTCTGCCTTCTGCCAGTCAGTCAATATTCTATCCAAGCCAGACCTTTGCACTTTCTTACTGCATTGGATCTTAATTAATTTAACAACCTAGTTTAGTGCAGGACCCTGTCAAAGGCCCTCTGCAAATTCAAACAGAACTCATTCACTGGCTCTTCCTTGTCTAATTTGCTCGTTACGTCCCCAAAGACTTCTGACAGATTTCAGACATGACGTCCCCTTGACAAAGCCATGCTGACTCTGCCCTACTTTACCATGCACCACAATTTCATCCTTAATAAGACATTAAAATCATACCAAAGACAGAAGCCAGGCTAACTGGCCTGCAGTTTCCAATCTTCTGCCTCCCTCCTTTGTAAATGGACGTTACGTTAATCATTTTTCAGTCTTTTGGCACCCTCCCTGACTCCAATGATTCCTGAAATATCACCAATGCCTCTACAATTTCTTCAGCTGTCTTTTTCAGAACCCTAGGATGTAGTCTATCTAGTCTAAGCGATTTATCAACTTTCAGACCTTTCAGCTTCCCCAGTGACAGCCACTACACCACTCACTGACTTCTTCTTAGTGACAGCCACTACACCACTCACTGACTCTCAAAGCTTTGGTATGCTGGTGTCTTTCACTGTGGAAACTGATGCAAAGTACCTATTCCTGCACCATTTCTTGGTTCCCTATTACTCCTTCTCCAGCCTAATTTTGCAGCAGCCCAATGTCTATTCTTGCCTTTTAGATATCTTACAAAAAACCCTAGCAATCTACTTTAATATTATTAAATTGCTTACTCTCATATTCCCTCCCCACCCACCACCACTTATTGTTTAGGTTGCCATTTTTTAAAAGTTTAGAAGCTACTCTTTAAAAGGCTGCTCAATACTCTGGCTTCCTACTCATCTTTACAGTGGTGGTTTGGGCCACAAAGATTCTAGGATGACATGGTGGCTCAGTGTTAAACACTGCTGCCTCTCAGTGCCAGGTTCAATTCCAGCCTTGGGTAACTGTCAGTATAGATTTTGCATGTTCTCCACGTGGCTGCATGGGTTTCCGGGGATGGGATGGGTGGGATGCTCTTCAGAAGGTCAGTGCAGGAATGGTTATGTTGAATGATGTCTTTCCACACTATAGGGGTTTTATGATGCACCACACTGTATGCTTTTTCTTTTGATTTTATGCTTCCCCTGTCAGCCATGGTTACCTCATCCTACACATAGTATGTTTCTTCTTCCTTGGGATGAATTTCTGCCCCTAAATTACCCTCAAAATATCCTGTCATTGCTGCTTCACTGTAGTCCCTACTAGCTTCCCCTTCCAATTAACTCTGGCTCTTGGTTGTTGTAGTACGTTTACTCAATTATATACAGTCAAAAATCACAACACCAGGTTATAGTCCAACAGGTTTATTCGGAAGCACAAGCTTATGGATCGCGGCTCCTTCGTCAGCGCTGCTACCTGGCAATTGCCATCTGATTCCAGCTTCTCCTTCCCAAACTGCAGGGTAAATCCTAGGGGGTACCTTTACCTGAAGCTCCAAATTCAAGATTGTCTCATTATAGATCACCAATTCTAAATTAAGTATCCCCAGTGAGCTCTATCACAAACTGCTCCAAAAACAAAAAATCTCATTTCATTCCACAAATTCCTTTTCTTGGAATCTGCCATCAACTAGATATTTCCCAGTTCACCTACATACTGAAGTCCCCAAAATCATTGTAATTGCACTTTTCTTACTGCCTTTTTGATCTCAATTTATTTTCTGCCCAATCTTGACTACGGTTGGGAAGCCTATAAACACCTCACATCATTCTCTTTTTTCCTTTTGCGGTTCCTCAATTCTATCCACACAGCTTTGACGTTTACTGACTCTGCATAAATTTTTACTCTTGAATTAATTTCATTTCTTACTGAATAAAAGCCGAAAATTTGAGGACCACTCAACCCGAAATTTTAATATTAAATTTCTCTTCACAAATGCTGCCAGACCTGCACAGCTTTTCCAGCAATTTCTGCCTGTTTCATTCCTTACTAATAAGACAACTCTGTTCCTTCTGTTCAATATCCTAATAGTACGTTGCCAAATGTGCATTTATGAACTATCCTTTAAGATAATTCACAATGAAAAAAAACACTGGAATGGTGGTATAATTGGAATTCTTTACAATTAGATCCTGGGACCTTGGAAATTAACCTGATAGGGGGACAAGGTTCAAATCCAAAATGTAGACAAAAATTTGATGACCAGAAAAGAAAACTGAGTGCTGAATTTCAGCCTGTGTAATAGTATGCAGAGCCTATAATTAGAGAACTCTTGGTATTACAAACCATGCAAGTTTCCCAAGGTCTCAGTTGAGGAGAACATGAACAGCAAGGGCTTGAGAGGTTCAACTCAGAAGAAAGGGAACAGTTTAATGACTGAATAATAAAGCTGTGAACAGAGACAGAAATGAAGTCATAGATAACTGCGTGGTAAACACTGAAGGTCTGGCAGAGGATTCTTTTTGGGGCCTAGGATACTGTAGTCTGAGCAAAACAATGGAATGTCCACCTGGGATTGCAGGATTGGGCAATTGAGATCAACACTACACACAGAAAGGAGGGAATGCTTGCATTTTCATCAGACTTATCTTTGTTCATCTTAAAGTGAAATTGTTAATTTATATTGAAATAGCATTTTGGTTTTGGGTTGGTCTGTTACAGTAAAAGTTAACATGTGAAATCTCATCTCAATTAATTTGTTAGCATTGTTTGGGTATTCCATTCTATTCAGGTTATAGGCTTCCATTGGGATCATAACTCTATATAAATATACGTATGCACCAAGCCCATCTTAGATTGGTTTGAAGTCACAATGGGTGATTGCTCACACATCTGAGCTATTTAATTATTTTCTGCTCCAGTGGTACCTGGCTTTCCCATATTTCCAAGCACCTCAGTCTTATGTTGTTTCATACTGGTGCCGGTTACCCATTGCCAAAACTAACAGATTTCTATTATTCTCATTCTTCTGCCATTCTTACCCTCTCAGTAGTCTCTGGTGGGTGGAATTTCTCAGATTGATTACACCAGTGATTCTCCACGTATTGCTTGAGAATTACAGATGCCAGCTGTGGACAAAAAGTGCTTAGTTAAATGTTTTTGCTCATATACATTTCTTGGATAACACATGTTGCGAAGCTGGGTAGAATAACAGAGTTGAAAAGAATGTATGGTCCCCTTTAAGACAGAAAATGCTTGTCAGTATACACAGCAACTGGGAGACGGGACGCCTACTTGCAGATCATTTCAGAGAACATCTCTGGGACACCTGCACCAACGTAACTAATCACTTCAACTCTCCCTCCCACTCCACTAAAGACATTGTAGGTCCTGGGCCTCCTCCATCGCCAAACCCTTACCACCTGACAGCTGGAGGAAGAGCGCCTCATATTCTGCCTTGGGACCCTGCAACCACACAGGATTGATGTGGATTTCAACAGTTTCCCCATTTCCCCTCCCCCAACATTATCACAGGTTCTAACTGCCCACCTGACCTGTCCATCATCTTTCTCACCTATCCACTCCACCCTCCTCTCCGACCTATCACCTTTTCCCTCACCTTCATCTACCTATTGCCATTCTCAGCTACCTTGCCCCCTCCCCCCTTTACATTTATCTCTCAGACCCCCAGCCTCATTCCTGACAAAAGGCTTATGCCCGAAATGTTGATTCTCCTGCGCCTCGGATGCTGCCTGACCTGCTGTGATTTTCCAGCATCACACACTCGACGGGAGACAGGCTATTGCAAACTAGACACATGTAATAACTGGCTGTTAAATAGATACCCGAGTTTTGGTTGCTATTTTGACAACAATTCAAATCTGACCAATTGCTAGAGCCCTTCAAAGTCAATCCAATTTAAAATAATAATATTGACAGACTGAAACCAATACGACTATAAGACTTACAGATGTAATCAGGGTATAAAAATTTGTGTTTTTGAAAAATCGGGTGGAGAGAAAGCCAGTGAAAGACATCTAATAGCCCTGAACAGGTCTGAAAGAAATCTCAGAAAGCACCCTTAGGAAAGATACCAAGGAATTTTATACAAAGACACTCTTAGGCAAAAAAAAATCAGAAGATGGCCAGGGAGAAGAAAGCAGAATCAGAAAGACGGAAGAAAGCAGCAGATGCAGAAGACGACAACATTAGACACTGTACGGACTTTAGTTACAGATTAAGTTACAGTCTAGTAATTGTTTAATATTTAGTAACACTGCTCCAATTATAATGCATTTTAATAGCATTGGTGTCAGATCGTGATTAGTTTAGAAAAAGAGGGTTTGGGTTTGCTGATAGTTTTGTTTAGTTCACTGTTAGGAAAATAAATAGTTTTTTTTCTTTAACGAGTGAAAATCAGGGATTTTCTTTCACTCACATCATCATCAGATTACGAGAAGAGTTCCTCTGAGTGTTTTAATTAGCACAGGGGTTCCATCTCCACATCGTAACACACATCAGCTATCTATATTTGGTAATCTGAACTCTAATCTATTGGCTATTGTGTTAGTAACCCAAACTAGGCCCTATCTCTTATGATCATAAACTTTACTATCTAAAACAGAATAGCATATAGCAGCAAATTCCAGGATCATGATAATTAAACCACAGTGTGTGTCTGGACACTAATCATGCGTCGTCATATTTTTTTCTTCCACATTTTGGAATACAATGACTGGCCAACACCTCATTGAGGGCAAATCAAATGTAAATTAAACTATTTTACATCTAACACAGTTTGCTCTGAATTTCACTTATCACACAAAAATGCAATGTACGCCACACAGAACAAAAATAACATGGCAGGCTGAACAATCTCAAACTAGTTAGGTCTAACTTAAGGGGAGTTAAGAGAGGGAGAGATGCTTCTGGTTTACTTTGCCTTTCAGCCCAACTCAGTAGGATATGACTGAAATTTTCAGGCAGACTTGACAGAAAACACATTTCTGACTGAAGGACTGCCTGTTTTTAGTTGCTAAATTGAGTACACTTTCTTATATAGGAGCGCCATAATGGCTCAGTGGTTAGCAGTGATGGCTCACAGCATCAGAGACAGGTTCAATTCCAGCCTTGGGTAACTGTCTGTGTGGAGCTTGCATGTTCTCCTCAAGTCTGTGTGGATTTCTTCCAGGTGCTCTGGTTTCCTCCCACAGTGCAAAATATGCAAGTTAAGTGGATTAGCTAATGGCAAATGCAGGGATATGGGGACAGGGTGGGGGGTTGGGTCTAGGATCAATGTTCTTCAGGAGGTCGGTGCACACTCCATGGACCAAATGATGTAGCTATGATATAGCTTGTGAGAGCTGGACCAAATCCTCACAAACCATTTCTTTGTCGGTTTCAATTTTAAAATGATCATTGCACTTGGGTCTTTGTCCAGAATTCACAGCAAGGAAATCTTTATCTCTGGGGAGTAAATTTTTGATCTTTGGAATGGAACTATTTTCTGTAGCTATGAATACTAGATAAAGAACTCTCCATTCCACAAAAGCAACTTTATTCATAAACCCACTATCACCTGTCTATAGTTTGTTTCCCATGTGTTTTACGTTGACTGGCACCTTGTCTACTACCTTAAACATTAACTAATTTCATTATCGACACAACATACCATCTACAAGACGCCCAGCAGAAATGCACCAAAGCTTCCTCCACAGCACTTCCCCGCCTGCCACCTAGAAAGACAGGAGCAGCAAATGCCTGTCCTCTCCTATTTCGGAAGAATGCTGATGTTCCTTCATTGTCACCAGGTCAATATCCTGGAACTCCCTCCCTAACAGCATTGTCAATGGACCTACACCACATGGTTATCAATACTTTAAGAAAGCAGCTCATCACCACAAGCTCAAGGTCAATTAGATATGGATAGTAAACTTGTCAACAACACCGACATCCTATGAAAGCGTGATTTTAAAAAAAAAAATTTTTAAAAGGGCTTGGTGCTGCAAAGACCTTGTTTTAAGCTTATCCATGGCTTCAGAGTACATCCTATATGTTCTATAATTCAAATCTCATCGAGGGAGGGAGTCTCAGTAAGTGTAAGATTTTTTGAAGGTCCACTATGTTGGTTTACATAGGTTTCGTTCATTGTAATAATGGCCAAGTTTTTCAAATTTAAAGCTCTAATTGCCTTGACCTCCTCCAGACCAATGTTACCATGACATTCTGCACCTACCTGTCGAATAGCTAGAACACCTTGTGGATCCACTGTCAACTCAGCCAAGTGAACACCGAACTCTGAAATAGATTATATCAACACAATCCATTGAGAAATATAAAAGACTTAAGGAGAAAAAAAAATGTTATTCAATCCATGGCTAATTAGCAATTAACAATAATAGGAAGCTTATACCTTTGTCAAGGTTAGTAATTCTAAATTCTAAAAGGTGGGCTACTGGACCTGAGATGTTAACTCTGCTTTCGCTCTGCAGCTGCTGCCAGAGCTGCTGTCTCTCTCCAGCAATTTCAGTTTTTGTTCTAGTAACTCTAATCATCACTTAAATTCTAGACACCAGATGACAAAAAAAAAATTAACTGGAATATGAAAGCAGATTAGTCAAAAGAGAATGGTGAAAGTAAAGGTTCTGAAGGAAGTGGCTCTAGAAATCGTGGACGCATTGGTGATCATTTTCCAATGTTCTATAGATTCAGGATCAATTCCTGCAGATTGGAGGGTGGCTAATGTTGTCCCACTTTTTAAGAAAGGAGGGAGAGAGAAAACAGAATTATAGATCAGTTAGTCTGATCTCAGTGGTGGGAAAAATGCTGGAGTCAATTATAAAGAACAAAATTACGACACATCTGGATAGGCTTATGCCCGAAACGTCGATTCTCCTCCTCCTTGGATGCTGCCTGATCTGCTGCGCTTTTCCAGCAACACATTTTTAAGCTCTGATCTCCAGCATCTGCAGTCCTCACTTTCTCCTAGTTTTCATCAGTCAATGAAAGCAAGCATGCAGGTACAGCAGGCAGTGAAGAAAGCTAATAGCATGCTGGCCTTCATAACAAGAGGAATTGAGTATAGAAGCAAAGAGGTTCTTCTGCAGCTGTACAGGGCCCTGGTGAGATCACACCTGGAGTGTTGTGCGCAGTTTTGGTCTCCAAATTTGAGGAAAGACATTCTGGCTATTGAGGGAGTGCAGCGTAGGTTCACGAGGTCAATTCCCAGAATGGCGGTACTATCTTACGCTGAAAGATTGGAGCAACTGGGCATGTAACGCTTGAGTTTAGAAGGCTGAGGGGGGATCTGATTAAGACGTAGAAGATTATGAAGGGATTGGACACTCTGGAGACAGGAAGCATGTTTCCGCTGATGGTTGAGTCCCAAACCAGAGGACACAGTTTAAAAATAAGGGGTAGGCCACTTAGAACAGAATTGAGGAGAAACCTTTTCACCCAGAGAGTGGTGGGTTCATGGAATGCTCTGCCCCAAAAGGCCGTGGAGGCCAAGTCTCTGAATGCTTTCAAGAAAGAGTTGGATAGAGCTCTTAAGGAGAGTGGAATCAAGGGTTATGGGGATAAGGCAGGAACAGGATACTGATTGAGGATGATGAGCTATGATCATAATGAATGGTGGTGTTGGCTCAAAGGACTGAATGGCCTACTCCTGCACCTATTGTCTATTGTAAATGTGGGTCTCTTGGAGCCTGCGATAAAAGAAATTATAATGGAAAGTAACGATTTTACAATTAAGTTAAATACTTGTGTGCATGTCTTCACAACCGAACCAACAAAGCTAATACCACAAATAGTTGGGAACCAAGTTTCTAACGCAAGTGAGAAAACTAAGTATGAATTATGTAAAAATGTAATAGTCAACAAATCTCCTGATTCTGAAAACCTATATGCTATTATTACATAAAAATGGGTGCAGAGATAGCAACAATGATCTCCCAATATTACAAAGATACCACAAGTTACAATAGATTGAAAGCTAGATAATTTAATACTATTACTGAAGAAGGAAGGAAGAGAATAAAGAGAAACTACACACAAATTTGCTGCAATTTAGTCATCAGAATTGATTAATAAGGTAGTGTTTACCAGCGCTTTAAAATCTGCCCCAAACCTCTTGCATCTATCCTATTCCCCTGTCAGGACCATCTCCCTCACTGTCCTTGCATGGCCCATCTCTTTTCTGGTTCTCCCTCCATCCCCATTAAGGCACTCATCTTCTTAACCTTGACCTCTCATACTCAGTACTATTCGCCTTTCAGATGCTTCACGTCCCCAGACACCTTGCAGCCTCCCTCTTTTGCCTAAATTGCTTTTTCCAGCACCCACTCCCTGATCTCAGCACAACCCCCATACAGGTTCTGTACTCCTGACCCTTTGCCTTCAAAACTCCTACATTGTCAGCACTTACTAACACTGCTCGCTGCTCCTCCAAACACAGGTTGTTTCTCTCCTGTTTTTGCTGATAGCTTCACTAGTGGACCCATGATTGGAGAAGCAGTTCCTCATCCTTCACTTCTGGTCAACTGACACGAGTAACTTTTCTTGTGATCATCCCCTTGAGAGGAGTCTCCAGGGCGACTTCAGGATTTTCAAGAGACTTTCCCAACACACCCACATACTTAGAGCATATACAGATAAATTTGTTGCATGACAATATTGACCTAATAAAAAAAATCAAGTGCAACGTCCTATATTCAGTCAGGTTGAGAAGAATAAGAGATGATTTCACTGAAACAGAATAATTATGTTTGGAAGACAAGTGAATCTACAATTTACTCGCCTGAGGACATTATCGTATCCTTTGAGAATACCTGCTGTTTCTGTGTTTGATAAGTAGTTCTGGTCACTCTGCTGCAGGAAGGATACTTTTAAATTGAGAGTTCAGAAAAGATTGCCCAAGATGATCCAGGTTCAATTCCCGCCTTGGGCAACTGTCTGTGCGAAGTTTGCACATTCTCCGTGTCTGCATGGATTTCCTCCGGATGCTCAGATTTCCTCCCACAGTCCAAACATGTGCAGGTTAGATGAATTGGCCATGCTAAATTGCCCGCAGTGTTAGGTGAAGGCGTAAATGTAGAGGAATGGGTCTGGGTGGGTTGCTCTTCGGAGGATCAGTGTGGACTTGTTGGGCCGAAGGGCCTGTTTCCACACTGTAAGTAATCTAAAAAAAATGTTGTCAGGAATAGACGGTTTGAGTTATAAAAATACTGGATAGGTTGGGACATTTTCACTGGAGCACATGAGTTCAGGTGTGACCGTATAGAGGTTTTGTAAAATCATTAGGGGCATAGTCTCTTCCCTAGAGCAGGGGAGATGGAAAGTAGGGGATATGTTTTTAAGGTGAAAGGAAAATGTTTTAAAAAGGACTTGAGTGGCAAGTTTTTTTAAAAAAACACAAACATTCTTTGAGTGTAAAATGATCTGCCAGAGGAATCAGTGAATGCAGGTACATTTACAACATTTAAAAAACATTTAAATATACAAATAGGAAAGGTTTGGAGGGATATGGGCGAAATGTAGGCAAGGAGGACTAGTTTAGTTTGGAAATATGGTCAACGTGGACTAATTAGACTGAACAGTCTATTTTATTGTTGTATGACTCTACTCCTAGCACCAAGAGATTAGAATTCATAAGGAAAAGCATTGTCTCAGTTAAAATGACAGCATGCACTGCAGAGATCCAAGGTATGATTCTATGATGTCTTGATACCTGCAGTCATCCCATGGAAGAAAAAAATTCCAAGGCTATTTTGTTCAGGAAACTTAGCATATTATAAAACTAAGAGTATAGTCCTGGTACTATACTACTGATAGACAAACTGCTTATGAACAGCAATCAAACAGCTCATTCCTCATGACTAATTTGAATGAATGATAGTAGCTCAGACTCTGAGTCACTCGTAGAATTGATTGCAATGAAGATCTTGAAGAACAGAACACAAACGGCTGTATAATAGCAAGAATTTTCAGAAAACCAAATTTCCAGACTTTAAAAAAAACATTTATGAGCAATCGCCTGGATCACTGGATTTCTGGTCGGCATGGACAGATTGGACCGAAGGGTCTGTTTCCATGCTGTACACCTCTATGACTCTACGACAATTCTTCTACACAGTAATCTCCCATTGTTTGAGATTGTCACCGTGTCACGTGAATGTTATTTGCCACTTATCAGGCAAGTCTGGATGTTGCCCAGGTCTTGTAACAAGGTGAGACAGATAGTTTCAGTATCCAGGCAACATTTCACTCAACACAATACCTTTCTTGCAGCCCCCTTCCCTAAATGCTCAACCCCACCCCCTTGCCCAACACCTTCAACATCCAAACGTCCCCCCACACTTCCTCAATGTTCACCCTTACTCACTGCACCCATACCAAACCTCCTAGCTCCCACCCTTCAGCATCCCATCCCCTTCTGCCTATGCTCTCACCATCCAGTCACCTCACCCCCGCCGCCATTCACTCCCATCTTCTCACCATCCACAACCTCTCAACACCCTCACTCACCCCATGCCCATCAACACCCTCATTCACCCCACCCCCACTGTCCTCCCCATACCCCCTCGGCCTCGCCCCCGCACCCGACCCTTACCCACCACTCACCCTTCCCCCTCCACTCTGCCTCCCCGTGCCCCATCCACCCCCTCCCAACCCTCACCCTCCCCCCTCCCAATCCACTCGCCCCACCCCCCCCCGGCCCCCTCCCATTCACTCACCCTCTGTCACCTCCAGGACTTTAATCTGTTCCTCGCCAGCGGCCCGTACTTCCTGCACGGGGGACAGGATGGAGCTGAGTGCCTCGAAGAGCGCCTCTTTGAGTCCCTGTTGCACAGCCCCGGTGCCAGGGTTCCCATGAGCCGCTCCGCCGCGGAGTCCCGCGCCCGCTCCCGCCGCCGCCATTTTCCCGCCGACCGGAAACCAGGACTACGCATGCGCAGAGGCGGCTCCAGGTCCAGGCTCCGGCTTGAAGCGTCAGCGCTCGCGAGGAATTAACGGTCACTTCCATTCAGCTTTGGCACAAAACTAATTCTGTGAAATACAAAAACGTGCAGCAGCCGCCAAACAGTGTGCTTCAAAAGCCGCAGACAAAAGGAAAAGTTCAAATGAAAATAAATTATCGTAAGAAAGCTGATAACAAAGAGCAGAGGGTAAGGACAGGTGTGGAGGGGGGCGTGGTCTCCACGCCCACTCGCCTTCCCGCCAAGTGGGCTTCTGGGTGAATTACAACAACAACATTCTCCCCATGTAGCGCCAAAATGGGGTTTGGCAAACTTTCGATTCGGGTGTGCGTCCCAAATAAACAATCTTTATACGAACGCGCAGAGTTTAAGAATCAACCTGGAAAAAAAAATGCCGCGTGACATTCATTTTGAAAGTCATGACTTGGAGGAGCTGGGGTGGACAAAGTTAAAAAAATCTCACAACACCAGGTTATAGTCCAACAGGTTTATTTGGAAGCGCTGCTCCTCATCAGGCGATTGTGGAGGTTACACCTCACTTCGAGTACATAGCAGGTACTCATGCGTCTAAGCCAACGTTGTCGATCTCATACACTGAAGGCAAGGAGGCCCTGAGGCATGGTACATTGGCGAGACCCAACAGAGGCTACGCCAACGGATGAATGGACACTGCGCAACAATGAACAGACAGGAGTGTTCCCTCCCAGAGAACATTTCAGCGGTCTGGGACATTCGACCTTGGACCTTCGGGTGACCATCCTCCAAGGTGGACTTCTGGACAGACAACACAAAGTGGCCGAGCAGAGGCTGATAGCCACGTTTGGTACCCATGGGGATGGCCTCAACCAGGACCTTGGGTTCATGTCACACTATAGGTGACCCTACTGCACTACACACACTCACACAGACCCTCTCTCGTACACAACCTTTCTCTCATACGGGCACACATACACTCACACGCACCCTCTCACAGACTTATATCCCTTTACGCTCACACACATACACATACTCTCTCACAGACACTCATAACCCCCACCCACTGGGGTGAATTTATACTTGCAGAATTACATTTTATTTTGCTCAAAAACTGCATGAATCCATGTAAGATTCAATAAATCTGTTTTTTAGATTAGAATCAGTTTGAACATTGTGGCACAGACAGCCTCACACATGTGGGATATAAATGAATTAATGTTATTTCTGCAAGTATAAATTCTGATACAGAACAGGAATGAGAAAATACATATTCAGCAAAAAGAAAGGATACGTTAGCATGAGACGTGAATACAGAACAATGGTGGATATATGGGCAAACAGGAAAGCACCTGTTTCCCCCTTACACGGAGACACAGGAACAAACCCTAATCAAAGAGGTCAAAGTGGCCTCTGGATGGAAATAGATGCTGATAGAAGAAAAGATATGCCTAATCAATAATCTACAATAGACTGACGTCAAACACCCTTATGGGAGTCAGAGATAAGAGTTTGTCACGGACAAGACAGGATAAACAGAAGTTGTGGGATCAGTCTTAAGGAAATGAGTGACGTAAGCAAAGCAGGGAACAAACAATGGAATAAGGAAAACATATGGGAAAAGAAACTGTATAAATTGCAAGGGCTTTTTGGGATATACTGTGCATTTTGTCATTGCCTTACCTGGCAATTAGACAAAGCACCCACCTATAGGTGTACAAATAAATGGCTGATTCAGAAATTTGATCTCGGACTGAAATTATTGATGTGAGTGGGCTTTTGTTTCTCACACACAGGACACCTCACATCTTCAATGCATTATCTGGGCCGACATGACACCAGTTGTTAAAGTTCACTTGAGAATATAACTTTAAAAAAGTTCTGCGAAAGAACTAAAACCAGCATGTTCATTCTAAAAGATGAGAGACTTAACAAACAATCCTGGTCTTTTTCAATATATAATTTCAGTTACATTACACTGTAAACTTTTGCTATAAATTCTATGTCTTACAATCTTATACTCCAAAACTACCTGGTGAAGAAGCTACGCGCTGAAAACTAGCGCTTCCAAATAAACCAGTTGGACTATAACCTGGTGTTGTGTGATTTTTTTTAACTGTGGAGGTTAAGATCATGCTCACAGAATGTATAGCCAAAGGACTTCAATGTCATGGAGATGTGATACATTAAACAATCTTAGATTAAAACTTTCAACTTTTATAAGAGGGTATGCTTCTTTAATTAAATTGCATTCTCAAGATAGCTCAGGTTTTTAAACAAGAAGTATGAGGTCTGTAATTTAAAAGAAGTTCTGGGATTTACATTTCAAAGAACAGAAACCAGCATATCCCATTATAAAAGATGAAAGTTTTAATCTTATATTGTTATTGTATCACATCTCTGTGACACTGGAGTCCTTTGGCTATAAATTCTGTGAGCATGACCTTAACCTGCGCAACCACCTGATGAAGGTGCTCTAAAAGCTGGTGCTTCCAAATAAACCTGTTGGATTATAACCTGGTATTGAATGATTTTTTAACTTTGAAAGTCCCATAAGGGCAACTTCCTCGAATGAGGGGATGGTTTACAGCAACTTTCAATAGTGATAGGGAAATGATCCTCAGGGACAGAATTTATTCGCATTTGGAAAAGCATGGACCTAGTGGAGAGAGTCAGCATGGTTTTGTGAGGGGAAGTCTTGTCTTACAAACTTGTTTTGAGTTTTTTGAGCAAGTGACAACGATGATAAGTGAGAATGAAGGTGTTAGATATTGTCTCCATAGACTTTATATGGTACACCACTCCAGAAGATGGGATCAATGGTGAGTTGAATACAAATTGACTTGGTCATAGAAGACAAAGTGCAGCGATGGAAGGTGTTTTTTTCTGGAGTTCTGTTACGAATGGTATTCATAAAGGATCAGTGCTGGGACATCTGTTGTTCGTAATATATATAAAATTAATTTAAATGAAAATGTAAGTGGTCTGATTAATAACTTTACAGACAACACGACAATTGGAGTTCTGAGGGATAGTGAGGAAGGATTCTCAAAACATACATCAACATTTACATCAATTGGAAAATTGGGTGCAGAAATGGCAAATGAAGTTTAATCTGGATAGCTGAGGTTTGGAAGGATCAGTCCTGTGTCTACTATTGTGTGTCATTTTTATAAACAATTTGGGTGGGAGTACAGGAGGCTGGGTTAGTAAGTTTGCGGATGACATCAAAATTGGTGGACAGTGAAGAAGGATTTCTAATGTACAATGGGATCTTGATCAATTGGGCCAGTGGGCCGAGACATGGAAGGTGGAGTTTAGTACTCATAAATGTGTGGTGTTTCATTTTGGTAAGACAAACAAGGGCAGGAAAGGACCTGGTGGCTATGAGTAGTTAATAGTAGGGGTCTGGGAAGTGCTGTCAAATAGAGACCCAGGTACAGAGTTCCTTGAAACTGTCGTCACAGGAGAACGTGGTTGTAAAGGTGACATTTGGCATGCTTGCCTTCATAGGTCACAGCACTGAGTACGGGGAGTTGGGACATCATGTTACAGTTGTATGAGAAATTGGTAAAACCACATTTGGAATACTGTGTACAATTCTAGTTGCTCTGCTGTAGGAAGTATGTTAATAAACTGGAAAGGGTGCAAAAACATTTCTCAGGATGTTACCAAGACTGTAAGGTTTGAGTTATAAGAACAGGCTGGATTGACCTTTCTTCATGGAGTGTAGGAGGCTGAGGGGTGACCTGATAGAGGTTTGTAAAATCGTGAGTGGCACAGATAGGGTGAATAGTCAATGTCTTTCCCCCAGGGTAGGGGAGTCCAAAACCAGATGGCAAATGCTTAACGTGACAGGTATAAGATATAAATTCCCTCCAAGTCACAATATATTCTAACTTTGAACCTACGGTCTTTCCTTCATCATTAATGGATCAAAATCCTGGAACTGCCTAGCTCGCAGCTTTTGGACGTACCTTAGTGGGCGGCACGGTGGCACTGTGGTTAGCATTGTTGCCTCACAGTGCCAGAGACCTGGGTTCAATTCCTGCCTCAGGCGACTGACTGTGTGGAGTTTGCACATTCTCCCCGTGTCTGCGTGGGTTTCCTCCGGGTGCTCCGGTTTCCTCCCACAGCCCAAAGATGTGCAGGTCAGTTGAATTGGCCATGCTAAATTGCCCGTAGTGTTAGGTAAGGGGTAAATGTAGGGGTCTGGGTGGGTTGCGCTTCGGCGGGTCGGTGTGGACTTGTTGGGCCGAAGGGCCTGTTTCCACACTGTCATGTAATCTAATCTAATCTTAACCATATTCCCTTCAACTGCTACAGTCTTCAGCTCACCACTATTTTCTCAAGGGCAACAAAGTGGAATACTAACAATACTAATGTCCTGTGAATGATATTTTCTAAAACTGGAGTCACATAGGACAGATTAGGTAAGAATACCAGTTTTTCTTCCTTGAAGTGTGTAAGAACCAGTTAAGACTTCAAAGTAATCAGAGAACATCATGGTCATAAATTACTAATTTGTTGAAGTTCCTATGTTGGGATTTGAACAGTGTTGCTCATCCAGTTCCATTAGGAGAAAGTGAGGACTGCAGATGCTGGAGATCAGAGCTGAAAATGTGTTGCTGGAAAAGTGCAGGTCAGGCAGCATCCAAGGAGCAGGAGAATCGACGTTTTGGGCATGAGCCCTTCTTCAGGAAGGAAGGCCTCCTGAAGAAGGGCTCATGCCCGGCACGTCGATTCTCGTGCTCCTTGGATGCTGCCTGACCTGCTGCGCTTTTCCAGCAACACATTTTCAGTATCCAGTTCCATTAGACCATTAGATCTGCCATATTTGCTTTAATGGAAGATGTGGATTGTTCTGAGATATGAATCTGTGGAATTCATTGCTACAGAAGGCTATGGAGGCTAGTTCTTTGAGTATATTAAAGACTGAGATGGGAGATTCTGGAGTATCAAGGGGATCAAGGATTATGGAGAGAAAGAATGAGAATGGGGTTGAGAAACGTATCAGCCATGATTGAATGGCAGAGCAGCCTCAATGTGCTGAATTGCCTAATTTCTGCTCCTACGCTTTAAGGTTTTATATACATTCCAACCATGGTGTAGAATGAACCACAGATCCTGCCATATCATAAATGGTTTCCATGCAACAGAAGAGGATAACCCATAAGGCAACATATTTATCAGCAGCCAGTTGTAGTCAAAACCTCTAAATATTTTGGAAAGTGAAATATACAGTCCTTACTAACAATTGCCAGATCCACATATCCACAACTGTAGAGACATTTCTGGTATTTACTCAGATTGTCCAAATTATATTTGTTAATTTATAGCATATCTAAAATGTTAAATATGGTATTCTTGACCCATTTAACAGCAGATAAAAAACAGGATATTGTTCATTTGAAGCATTCATTGAGGGGAATGTGCTGTCCATGTCATATCTGATTTTGAAATAACATAGCAGCTCAAGAAAATGGAATCTAAAGGGTGCGGAGAAGAGGGAGATTGGTTAGCTGGAAACTGAATTATTGTCAAAGTCAGCAAAAAAAAAATGTTCTGTTAAAGCCAGAACATTTATGATCCAAATATTTCAAAGAATAGTATCAGTTTGAAACCTCAGGATTGGAAGATCAGCAATGTTAGAATGATGTGACTGTAACTTTCGCAGTTAATGTCTTTTTATTCTTCTCTGTCAATAGTGCAGAACATGTTCAGCCATTAGAATAGTGTCAGCTGGAAGAACTAGCCATCTTAATCTCACTTTCTCACTTTTTCTCTGTTTCCCTGTTACTGCGCTTCAAGAGCATATCCAAGTACGTTTTAAACATGATAATCTCTACTAACCTCTCAGGCAGTGAGTTTCAGATGTCTACTATCTTCTGGGTGTACTCTCAACTCCCTTTTATGTCTTTTATCAATTAGTTTAAATTCAGGTTTCCTGTTTGTTGCCCTCACTGCTAAAGAAATGATACTTCATACGCACTTTATCCAGGCCCCTCGATTAAATCTCCTCAGAAATCATCAGTCTATCTGCATCTTTCTTCCCAACTAAAATTCTCAAAACCTGATAAAATCACTATAAATCTCCGATGTGCCTTTTCTGGTATGAACATATCTTCCTGTATTGCAGTGACCAGAACTGTACACAATTCTCTAGTTGGAACTTATACAAGCACTTTATACAAATTCTAGGAATGTTTTCCAATATGGCTTACCTATCCGGAAAATCAATCTGATGGCAAGAGGATATCATATGTGATACAGCACGTGGTTCAAAAAGGCAGCTCACCACCTTGTTCTCAAGGGCATCCAGGGAATGAGCAATAAATGTTGGACTAGCCAGCGACACCCCGAGTACATATAAAGATGGGCTAAGCGATCCCATAATTGACAAATCAAATTTAAACTCTGTAGTCCCACCAAATCCATTTGTGAATGGTGGTGGGCAAATCATTGGAGGAAGAAGCTCCACAAATATTCCCATCCTTAATGATGGGAATCCTAGCACAGATAAAAGAAAAGACCTATCATTTTCAGCCAAAAATGCTGAGTAGTCGATCTATCTCAGTCTCCTCCTGAGGTCTCCAGAATCACAGATATCAGTCTTCAGCCAATTCAATTCATGCCTCTTGCAATCAAGAAATGGCAGAAGGCACTGGATATGGAAAAGATTATGGGTTCCGACAACACCGCAGCAAGGTGTGTGCTCCAGAACTAGCTGCACCCCTAGCCAAAGTTATATAATAGTTACATTGGTATTGAAATAACTCCACCGAGGTCAACATCCCATCACAAAGTCACCCTTTACTTACAAGTGCTTAGCTATCTTCGTCAGAGCCAGCTCTTAGTGTAAACATACCGATTTATTTTAATTTTTCCCCTCACATATGACCACTGCACAGCAGTAGTGCTTACATTTCCCCACATCACCCATGGCTGTGTGTGTATGGGTAGCAACTCAGTAAAATGACACCATTGTGCAAGAATTTTATTCTATAGTTTCCACCACCAGGAAAATACCCACATAGCTAGTGAAACATTAACAAGCAAAGTCTAAAATGGGTAATGCGTAAGTGAAGTAAATAAAAGGGAGAGTTCGAGATTATATCAAAATAAAATTGGAGGTGGAAATAAAGCACTCTATGCCCTGAGGTACCCACCACCCTCTAAACACTACTGTTTACATCTGTCGGTCGGGCGTCCCAGATCAGGCCTGTTAATCTTGTCTAATTAGGGAACTCATATTCTATGAGGTCCATCTGGCTGACATTGTTACAATTGCTACATCCCTCCCCCCATGTCGAGATGTAGACCCGTTGTTTTACGTGTAGCTTCTTCTGGGGCATTCCCACACTGGATCCCATTCCTCTGACTTAACCTTGGATACAGGTGACTGCCAGACAGTATCCCACCTCTTGTGCCCAGAGTATCTTTGAAGAGGAGGATGAATTTCTTCCAACAGTAAAGGGACGAAGCTGTGATATTCTCTGCATTCATATCAGACTCCGAGGTTTCTTCAGCAGTTAGATGGAAGGGGAGAACCCATGGGTTCCGACAGACCTGAGCTGTTCTGAGGGGCCGGGTATGCTTTACTTCTGTCCTATGTGTAAGTTTGCAGCTTTTCATGAGAGGACTGCCTCACCTACTGAACATCGTATGTCATGGAACTTGACTGCGTGTCGACATGCCTCTTATCTGTGCATGGCTATTTCCATGGTTTTGGTAACAAACTTCATCCCCTAAAGTAAACTGTCTCTCATGCTTAGAAGAATCTTGTGTTTGGCACTGGCATTCCTGATACCATTTCAACCCCCATCCTGGCCCAGGAAGATCATTTTTAACTTGGTGCGAGTCTTCTCCCCATTAGCAACTCTGGTGAAGCTATCCCTGGAGTTGCATGGGGGGAAGTGTCAAATGAAGCTATAGGCTGTTTCTTTAAGCCTGCCTTCGAAGTCTAACTGTTTTTTCCACCAGACTGTTGGGACAATGGATGGTATGGAGCTGTCCTCATTTGCTGAATGCTATTCGAGTTTCAGAAATACTCAAATTCCCTGCTGGTAAATGATGGCCCATTGTCTGTAACCAACACTTCTGGGAGCCCATGTCCTGCAAAGGATACTCCCAGCTTTTCTATTTTGGTCCCAATGTTTGAAGAATGAACTCTATGCACATCCAACTACTTTGAGTGGGCCTCCACCATGTCTAAGAACATAGGGCCCACGAAAGAGCATTGTCGACACATAACTGAGTCCAAGGTTTACTCGACTATCACCATGAATGAGGAGGGGGCAGCTGGTATTAATTTTTTGACTTTGTTGGCACTCTGGGAACTGCCTTCTATGTCTTCACTATGTCTTCTTCCAATCCTGGCCACCAGACATAACTTCTTGCTAACATCTTCATTTTGGACATCCCTAAAATATCTTGCAGTTCAGCCAATATCTGGCAGCGATCTTTGCTCAGGAAATCACTCTTGGTTTCCATAATAAAATGTCATCCTTTACAGTGATCTGTTCTCACCGAGTCCAGAAAGGTTTCCATTCTGGTTGTGAGGCCTTTTTGGTGCTCCCTATCACCACCAGCTGTTTTATAGTTTTGCCAGGGCTGGATCTTTTGCCATTCACAGTTTGATGCTGTTAGCAATGACCGGAAGGCTATCCAGAAAGTTTAAACCAGAATGGATTCTTCCAGTGACACTACCATCAGTAGTGCATCTGTCAGTGGGAGACGGCTCAAGGCATTCGCATTTGCCATTTGGCCTCCTGGATGGTGTTCCAACTTGTAACTGTACACATTTAGAAAACAGCTTTCCACTGAATTTGACCTGAAGCAATGGGTAGCACAGTCTTGTCCTTTGAGTAGTTCTAGCAGAGATTTGTGATCTGTTACTATAACAAATTTATGTCCATAAATGTATTGGTGGAACTTTCTCACACCTAAAGTCGACCGTCAAACCTTCCTTCTCTATCTAGGCATATCTGCACTCTGCATCAGCCAAAGATTGGAAAGCACGTATTCTTAGGCATCCCTCTCTATTTGGCCATTTGTGAGCTATGCCACTCTGACACCATACAGGCAGGCATTGCACCAGTTTTTGCTTGGAATCAGCACCTTAGACAATGATAGTTGCTTCTTCACTTCCCCAAAGGCTACATTTTAGCTACAAACAGTTTCCAAACCTGATCCTTTCTCAATAGCAGATATAAGGTTGCCAGGATGGAGGCCAGGTTGTGTGTGAACC
Organism: Chiloscyllium plagiosum; assembly: GCF_037043375.1. Classification (NCBI taxonomy): domain Eukaryota; kingdom Metazoa; phylum Chordata; class Chondrichthyes; order Orectolobiformes; family Hemiscylliidae; genus Chiloscyllium; species Chiloscyllium plagiosum. Next base: position 58,744,452 of record NW_028270164.1, on the reverse strand, counting down.
TTCCTTAAAAATTCACCAATTCAAGAAAAGTCCTAAACTCCAGTACAGATGTGGGAGCCAGGGCTCTTTTGATTATCCGCAGTTTATCTTGTTGACTGCATAGCCCAAGTAGGTCACTTGGGATGCCGAGAGCACACATTTTTCCCTTCTAAGGCATGCGCTCCACCCCCCTCAGATAAACATCTAAGGACAATATCCAAGTTCTCTAAGTGGTCTTCATTGGTCTTCCCTGTTATTAGCATATCATCCAGATAAATTGCCACCTGGGGTAGACTGTGTAAAATGTTCTACATCATCTGCTGAAAAATGGGAGACTGATGGTCCCCAAATGGCAGTCCAGTATAGTCATTCAAACCTCATGGATATTAACTGGAGCATACTTCTGAGAAACCTCAGTTAACCACAATTGCAGGTATGCATGGCTTGTCAAGCTTCATGAAGGACAGCTTTCCCCGCCAGCTTTGCATGCAAATCTTCTATGTGAGGGATTGAGTATTTATCAAGTTGTGAGAAGCAGTTTTAAAAAAAATGGTAAAGGTTGAACTGACCTATCAGGTTTCACAATGTGACTGGTACTGCCCATTCAGCAAACTGCGCTGTTTTGATGCTTCACTTTCCAGCCTTCTGATTTCAGTCTCTAATTTTGTATGTACTGGGCAGGCCTTGCAGAATTCTGGAATGGTTTCCTGGTCAATATAGAAGGTGGCTTTGGATCCTTTGATAGTCATAAGAGTCAGAGATGTACAGCATGGAAACAGACCCTTCAGTCCAAACTGTTCAAGCCGACCAGATATCCCAACCCAATCTAGTCCCACCTGCCAGCAGCCGGCCCATATCCCTCCAAACCCTTCCTATTCACATACCCATCCAAATGCCTCTTAAATGTTGCAATTGTACCAGCCTCCACCACATCCTCTGACAGCTCACTCCATATGTGAAAAAGTTGCCCCTTAGGTCTCTTTTATATCTTTCCCCTCTCACCCTAAACCTATGCCCTCTAGTTCTGGACTCCCCTACCCCAGGGAAAAGACTTTGCCTATTTATCCTATCCATGCCCCTCATAATTTTGTAAACCTTTAGAAGGTCACTCCTCAGCCTCCGACACTCCAGGGAAAACAGCCCCAGCCTGTTCAGCCTCTCCCTGTAGCTCAAATCCTCCAACCCTGGCAACATCCTTGTAAATCTTTTCTGAACCATTTCAAGTTTCACAACATCTTTCCGATAGGAAGGAGACCAGAAATGCACGCAATATTCCAACATTGGCCTAACCAATGTCCAGTACAGCCGCAACATGACCTCCCAACTCCTGTACTCAATACTCTGACCAATAACGGAAAGCATACCAAACGCCATCTTCACTACCCTATCTACCTGCGACTCTGCTTTCAAGGAGCTATGAACTTGCACTCCAAGGTCTCTCTGTTCAGCAACACTTCCTAGGACCTTACCATTAAGTGTATAAGTCCTGCTAAGATTTGCTTTCCCAATCCCTAGATTTTCATGAAAAATGTCCAGATATTTAATTAGGACTTCACTCAGGTAGCCATTTTCTAATCAAAAAATGTTGAGCCAATCAAGATGATTTTTCTCAACCAATTTTGCCCCATCAGGCTTGGGCCTGAGCTTTTTACTACCATCAGTGGCAATTGAACCAGCTGCTTCTTACATGAGACTAGAACTGAAGTTGTACCCTTAATCTGTAAAGGTTCCCAGTATCGGTTCTCAGTCTAGCCGAGGTCTATGACAAATGTAAAGGTTGGGGTCCAGAACAAATTTTGTTAAAGACTGGTTCTGCACTCACTGATACAGTCGCACTGATACCTATCTTCATTAAAACCAGGTGACCATTTAACCAGATGTTTATTTTGATTGGTTCTGACTTTGATGTTGCTAAGCAATTTAACTCTTCCAACCCAGATGTAGGTGGGTTTTCAAGGGTGTGCGTTCTCTTGGATATCAGCCTATGAGTTCTCTTACTCAATTCAGACCGAGTGGAATTTCTTTGCTGTTGAGTCTGCATACGGCAGCAACTACAATGGCTTGCTAGTCCGGATCCTGAAGAAAACATTAACCGTTTGGCCGAGGCTTGGCTTTGTTTGGGGGTTTTGCTGTGGGCTGACCTAAAAACCCTCTGTTCAGGATATATCCTGAATGAAACTAATCCCTTTACTCAAGTGGTGTCCCTCAAGCCCAATCAGCCTGGCGATGGTATCCACTTCTATCGGCATACCCTATAATTCATAAGCTCCACTTCTGATGACAAAGTCAACTATAATACCTGTTTGAAGTCTAGTTGGGTTTCAGCCAGTAAGTACTTTGCATGGTTACATCATTAATCTCACATACCAAACTGTCTCTCAGCATCTTTGGGTCACATGCCTCGTCAAAAATCCTGACACTGATTCCTCTGGTTCTCGAACTGCTGAGTCAAATTGATAGTATCGGAGAATTAGAGGAGGTTCCTCTAATCCCTTAACTAAATCTGTCAACTCTTGAAAGGTTTTAGTACCTGGTGACTCAGGAAACATTTCACTTCTAATAACAGAAAAAACTGCAGCCCCATAAGCTGTCAGTAGAATTACGCACCCCTTTTCATCTGCCCCAATGCCATTTGCCCAAGAAAAATATTGCATTCTTTCCATATACTGGGCCCAGACTTCGATGGCAGGATCGAATGAGTCAAGCTCTCAAATAATGACTGATGCCAGAAATACTCATCCCAACTCAAAGACTTTTGCAAGCGAATGTCTTCAGGACTGTATTTTTTCTTCCTTCATTGCCACTGAAATAACTCGAGAGGGCTCAATATCCCATCGCTAAGTCATCCTTTACTTACTTGTGCACAGTACTTAACCCTGGGCCAGCTCCCTTCAAGCCAGCTCTCAAGAGTGAGCAGAACCTCTAAAACCCCTGTTTTTATCTGTCAGCCAGGGCTCACATTGAGAGGTCCATCTGGCTGATCTCATTACAATGTAGAAGATTGCCCAGATCCATCCAGTCCACGAAAGAAAGGTAATAATCCAACCTGACCAATTACCGCCTGTCTACTTGATTATCTGCGAAGTGACAGGTGGGTAGTTGACTGTGCTATCAAGCAGCACTTACCCAACAATTACCTGCTGAATGAAGCTCAGTTTAGGGGCACACCCCTAATTTCATTTTTTCTATGTTTGCACCAAGGCAAGAGTAAGAATGATTGTCCTTAACATCATGGCAACATTTGACAGTATTGCATCAAGAAGCCCTAGCAAAACTAGTGTCAATGAAAATCAGCGGAAATCTCTCTGCTGGCTGGAGTCATTTCTGGTTTCCTGGAGTCATAGAAAGATGGTAGTGGTCAATCATCTTAGCCCCAAAATGTAAGAGTTCCTCAGGAAAGTATCGTAGGACCAACCTAGAATCTGTGGAATCCTAAGGGTTATTATTGACCAAAACGGAACTGAACTAGCCATATAAATAGTGGGTTGTTAAGTATGTTCAAGGCTGAGATAGGCAGATTTTTAATCAGTAATGGAATTAAGGGTTAGAAGGAAAAGGTTGGAAAGTGGAGTTGAGGATCATCAGATCAGCCAGGATCTTTCTTGATCAGCTGAGTAGACTACCTCTGCTCCTACATCCTGTGGTGTTATGGTAACCATCTTCAGCTACATCATTAATGATCTTCCCTCCTTCATAACATCAGAAGTGATTTATTCATTAATGACTGCATAATGCAACTCCTCAAACACAGAAGTAGCCACTATCCATATGCAGCCAAACCGAGACAATATCCAGACTTAGATGGATAAATGGAAGGTAATGATGCAAGTGTCAGGCAACGATCATATCTGAGAAGAGAGAATCTAACCATCCTCTCCCACACATGGCATTATTATGATTGAGTCTCCAAGATCCTAAGGGTTATTACTGACCAAAACGGAACTGAACTAGCCATATAAATACAATGGTGACAGGAGCAGATCAGAGGATAGGAATTTCTTAGCAAGTAAATCAGATGGTGTGTTTCCAATGCTTGCTCACCATCAACAAAGCACAAGTCAAGTGATACTCTCAACTTGCCTAGATTAGTGCTGTTCCAACAGTCACGAAGCTCAACACCATCCAGGGCAAAGCAGTTGGCTTGAATGGCCCTCCATTCACCAACTTCAACACAAATGCATAGAGACTCAGCAATGTGGACTATGAGATGCACTGCAGCAACTCACCATATATAATTTCAGTTACATCAAACTGTTAACTTTTGCTATAAATTGTGACTTACAACCTTATACTCCACAACCACCTGATGAAGAAGCCGCGCTCTAAAAGCTAGTTTCCAAATAAACCTGTTGGACTATAACCTGGTGTTGTGATTTTTAACTTGGTACACCCCAGTCCAACAGTGGCATCTCCAAATCAAGACTCCTTAACAGCACCACCTATAAGATACCCTCCAAGTCAAAATCATTCTTATTGTAATTATACTGCTGTTTCTTCATAGTCTTTTGGACAAAATCCTGGAGTTCTCCACCCTAACAGCAGAGTACCTACACTCCAAGTAATACAAAAAGTTCACCAACACCTTCACAAGGGCAATTTGGGAGATGGGCAATAAATGCTGGCCTTGCCAACGATGCCTACATCCCATGAATGAATTTTAAAAAAATAAATGTACTCCAAAGTCCCTCTGGATACTGAGATGTATAGATAAACAATCTGTTGAATATTTCCTTGCACAAATTTTCCACCTGAAATTCCTGACCATGTGATCAATTTTTGTAATATTTGCTGACTTCTCAATGTTACTCCCTACAATACTAAAATCTGCAATACCCCTCTGGAAATCATCTTCCATTCTCAAAAATACATTCATTACACTTTCCTCTAAACCAATTTTTGTTCCCACCTGCCACATAACCTCTGATTCCATAAAGTCAAGATACATGGCAAAACATTTCCAAGTAGTCTTTGCCAATACCTCACCAGAAATCTTTTCTATAGAAATTTATTTTTGAAAACTCTTAAAAATCCAAAAGAACATAAAAGTTTTAGTTGCAAAGTTGGTTTAACATTGATCGCATATCAGGCCATTGCTAAAAATTGGACAGTCATAAACCAAAGGATTCAAGATTTTTTGGGGACAGTGGGGATGTTTCTGCCTGGTGTTATTTTCATTTTTTTATATACCATTGTAATATCCCAGGTTAAATTACAGCAGCCAAGCAATACTTCACAAAAACAGAAATTGCTGGAGAAACTCAGCAAGTCTAACAGTATATGTAAGAAGAAAGTAGAGTTAGCGATTCAAGTCCAGTGACTCTTCTTCATAAAGGGATATGGGCCAAATGCTGATAAATGGGACTAGGTGGCTCTGTGGTTAGCATGCTGCCTCAGCACCAGGGACCCAGGTTTGATTTCAACCTTGGGCGACTGCCTGTATGGAGCTTGTACATTCTCCCAGTGCCTGCGTGGGTTTCATCCAGGTGCTCCGGTTTCCTCCCAGAATCCAAAGATGTGCAGGTTAGGTGAACTGGCCATGCTAAATTGACTGTAGTGTTCAGTCATGTGTAGGCTAGGTGCATTAGTCAGGGGTAAACATCAGACAAGAGCCTAGGAGAATGGATCTGGGCAGGTTACTCTTCGAAGGATTGGTGGCGATTCCACATCGTAGGGATTCTATGTTCTATGTCAGATTGGGATGTCTAGTCAGCGCAGACAAGTTGGACCAAAGGATCTATTAGATCCTGTATGAATCTATGACTCTATAACCATCAATATCTCACAACCAAAACTTCAGAACTGCCCATTTCACTCGAAAAACATCACATCAGTGAAAACTTAAACTGGAGGGCAAATTTTGAACCACAGATTCACATGATAGCACTTTAGTTGTTTCACCTAATTACATCAGGTTTAAGTTATTCTCTATTGCTCATTTGTTATTACTGAAGATTTGAGAATATTTGGTGCTGATGCTCTCAAAGTTACCAGTAATGAGAGTCAGCGCTAATAGGCAAATGGATTAAAAAGACATCACTCCTAAACCCAATAGTTACAGCCAAGATTACCTATGTAGGCATTGCTGCAGTGACTTTGGAAATATTATTCCGTTTGTGCTATTTGCTAATGATTTCATCAGGATTTGAGCAAAGTGGAATTAATTAAGCCTCTATTTTATTTCCCCACAATCTGTCAGCCTTCATTGTTGCCACAGTACCAGTGCATCTGATGTTTAAATTTGGTGCAGAAATGGCAATGCACTGTCTATAAATTATAGATTTTCAAATATGGTGCATTACAAACTGCAGCCTGCAAAGCTCATTCATAAACAAAGGTTTATTTCACAAAGGAGACTGCAACATTAGATACAAGCTACCAAAAAAGCCAAAGTACAGCGTAGGCAGTATGATTACAGATTATCCAATTTTCCTGTGCCACTAGGAGCCTAAATTCCTGCATTCTGTACAACAGCCAAACTTGAGAAATTGTATCTGGCCCTTTAACTCACAAACCTGTTATTGCTGAGATAAATAAAACTAACCTACAAAACACAAGTCAGAATCTCTCTAAGATTAAGATATTGTACTGAACAGAGGACCCCATAAAAAAAATTTTTTTTGGTGTTTGCATATCTTTAACACCCAACAGGATTGGGTATCTATGCAGGCAAGTCTCAGACGAGATATAGGGGTATGGCATTGTTCAACCAGAGCCAATTGCCCCCACAACGGGTAGAAAACCCTGGGTGTAGCCAGCATCGTATACTTTCACAACCACAGACAAAAAGTTCTTACAAGAATGAGAAAATACAAAGGTGGAAAATTTTGAGTGTCCTTGTAGATGATCCCATGAGTAGAGATATAGCACCATTTGTGGGTTGTAGAGATACCAAATCCACTGCTTCTTGTGGAGTATGTGATTCATTAGCACGCTGCCAAACACTAGCCCTGGCCATTCTGTTTCCTGTTGTTCTGGTCTTTTACAGTACAGTTGATGCAGATATAGTCCTCCTTTTCTGCTGTTTCTGAGGACACACCTACACAGATCTGGTGGAACCACTGGTTGCAGCTGCCATCACACTGGACCCAGTCAACCTATACATAAAAGGGAGACATTGCTTACTAACAATATCATCTTAATTCTACTTCATTATTCAAATGTGTTTTATAGAGTAAGAGTTGAATCTAAAAATAACAGATGTTTCCACCAATAAGTAACTGCTATGGTATTTCATAATTCCCTCAAGTTACTTTTCAGGATTTCCATGTGAATTTATTGTTTCAGATACACTTGCAAATCAAAGGTACCAATTTTGATGTTTGTTATGCCTAGTTTGTCTGGAAATGTATAAAGATAGGAACAAGAGGCATAAATTGGTTGAAATCAGCTCACCCATCTCTTCCATTTTGTGATCCACAAGATCAGATCCAAGAGAAATGGTCAAAATTTATATGTAAACTCCACAAAAAGTTCATTACAAGATTAAAACGTTTGGTATGGAAGTCCCTTTTACCGGTGGGCAAACTGGAGCCCAGAATCCAAATGATGCTTGAAACCTGAAATAGAATCGCTGGGCACAAGCCTCCATACAGGATGCTAACCAAAACGGTCTGATTTTAACAGGCATATGTGCCATATTTTGTGCCATTTTGTTTTTTCCCCTGTAGGTTCTTAACATTCCATTACATTGTACCTTTGTCAAAAGAATGTGCAACAGCTGAACCCAAACAGCATTTCACATATGCCTGATTGATGACTGTACAATAAAAAACAAAATAAAATAGAAAATTCTGGAAACGCTGAGCAGGTTAGGCTGCATCTGAGGGAGAATCAGTCAACTTGACCTTTTCAGGCTGTTCATCACAGATAATGACTCATGTACTAAGAATTTCTACCATCTTCTGTTTTCATTTCAAGAAGAGATACTAAATGTGTATTTTGCATCAGTGTTTCTGGGTAGGAGTGAAAGGAACAGGGTGGTCATTATGGGGGACTTTAACTTGCCCAACATTGACTGGAAATTATATAACTCTACTATGTCGGATGGATCAAGTTTTGCCCAATGCGTGCAGGAGGCTTTTAGATTGGATTCCCTACAGTGTGGAAACAGGCCCTTCAGCCCAACTAGTCCACACCAACTCTCCATAGAGTAACCCACCCAGAACCAATTCCCTCTGATTAATGCACCTAACACTATGGGCAATTTAGCATGGCCAATTGACCTGCACATCTTTGGACTATGGGAGGAAACCGGAGCACCCGGAGGAAACCCACGCAGACATGGGGAGAATATGCAAACTCCACACAGACAGTTGCCCAAGGCTGGAATCGAACCTGGGACACTGGTGCTGTGAGGCAGCAGTGCTAACCACTGAGCCACCATGCCACCCCATTTTCTGACACAGTATGTCAAAGAGCCGACAAGAGGGGAGGCCACACTGGATCTGATACTTGGTAATGAACCAGGCCACGTGTTTAATTTAGTGGAAGGTGAGCCCTTAGGAGAGAATGGCCATAATTCAGTTACGTTTAGTTTAGCGATGAAAAGGGATTGGTACATGCCACAGGGCAAGAATTATCGATGGGGCAAGGGCAATTATAATGCGATTAGGCAAGACTTAGGATGCATAGAATGGGCTGGCAAATGCAGGGATGGCGACAATCAAAATGTGGAGCTGGTTTAGGAACAGATATTGCATGTCTTTGATGGGTATGTCCCTGTCAGGCAGGGAGGAAGTGATAAGGTAAGGGAACCGTGGTTTACTACAGAAATTGCATCTCTTATTAAGCAGAAGGGGCGGCTTATGTGACGATGAGACAAGATGGTTCAAATGAGGCGATGGAGTGTTACAGATTTGCTAGGAAGGATTTAAAGAGACAGATAAGAAGAGCAAAGAGAAGACATGAGCAGTCTTTAGCAGTTAGAATAAAGGAGAACCCTTAGCTTTCTATAGGTATGTGAGGAATAAAAGGATGACTAGGGTAGGAATAGGGCCAGTCAAGGACAGAAGTGCAAAGTTGTGTGTGGACCCTGTGGAGATCAGAGAGGTGCTAAACGTACATTTCTTATCGGTTTTCACTCAGGAAAAGGAGAATATTGTAGAGGAGAAGAGTGAGGTATGAGATATTAGACTAGAAAGGATCGAGTTTAGTTACGAACAGGTGCTACCAATGCTCGGAGGAGTGAAAGAAGACAAGTTCCCTGGGCCGGATGGGATTTATCAGAGGATTCTCTGGGAAGCTAGCGAGGAGATAGCAGAGCCTTTGGCTTTGATATTTGAGTCGTCATTGTCTACAGGTTTAGTACCAGAAAACTGGAGGATTGCAAATGATGTACCCTTGTTCAAGAAGGGTAGTAGAGATGACTCAGATAATTATAGACCAGTGAGCCTTACTTCAGTTGCAGGAAAAGTTTTAGAAAGGATTATAAGAGATAGGATTTATATTCATCTAGCAAGCAACAATTTGACTGGAGATAGTCAACATGGTTTCGTCAAGGGCAGGTCATGTCTCAGTTTTTTGAGAAGGTGACCAAGCATGTAGATGAGGGTAGGGTAGCTGACATGGTGTACATGGACTTCAGTAAAGCTTTTGATAAGGTTCCACATGGTAGGCAGTTGGAGAAAATGCAGAGGCATGGGATCGAGGGTGACTTAGCAGTTCGGATTAGAAACTGGCTTTCTGAAAGAAGGCAATGTGTCAGCCTGGAGTCCAGTTACTAGCGACTCTTATTGCAATTAATCTTAATTTCTGGGGATAGAGAGTTGCAAAGGTTTACTGCACAAGAATTTGATCCACAATATCTGCTAATTCAGAACAAAGTCATGTCCTCAAAATCATTGGAAAACAAAAGGAAATTAGATTCAGAAGGGGAAGCCTATCTAAAAATTAAATATCTTTTTACTTATCCATTAGAACGAGCTGTATTGTTGAGGGCAAGTTGCCTAACACAGGCAATGTTTAGAAATGCCTGGAAAAAAGACCAAGGACAGGTAAACATCATGAGATGTGGTGAACCATTTCAAAACATGGAAATAGTTCACCTGGAGGAAAATTAGGACTTGGGTCCTGAATTCAAAAGCAGAACTACAAAGGTGGTCATTTCTAGCTTGCTTGAACCAATAATATTGTGCATAGCGATCAATTAATTAGGAAAGTAATCATATCTCTAAGGTTCCATTTCATGTGTACACTAGCAGCAATTCAAGGTTGTGAAACAGTTATACAACTGGAACTATAGAAATGACTTAAAACCAGAAAACGTGATTAAATAAGCAAGCAAGGAGAAGGAGAGAAGGGAGTGCATGACAGCGAGGTAAGAGAGATGGGTAAGTGGTGCAACATTATAATAATAACAGAAGAAAATAAATACACCAAAAGCAGGGAAAGTAAAATTAATAACAAAACATTGTTAAATTGTTGACGAAGAAAAGCAAATTAAATTGTCTGAACATCAAGGTACTGAGCATCAGCCAAAGGAGTGATCAGCAGAAAAGTTTGATTTATACAGCATCAGATGAATATGGTGGAAATAGTTACATAGAAATGTTTGGGTTAGGAGACCATTCAGCCCTTCAAACCTGCTTCGTCATTCAACATAATCATGGCTTATCATCCAACTTGGCAGCCTGTTGCCACTTTTCTCCCCCCCATACACATTGGTCTCTTTAGTACTAAGAATTATATCCAAATCCTTCTTTAAAGCATTCAATCTTTTGGTTTCAACCACTTTCTATGGCAAAGGATTCTACAGGCTTACCACGCTTTGCGTGAAGAAATTTCTTATCTCAATACCAAATGGCTTACCCTGGATCTTTAAGACTATGACCTCTGGTTCTGGAGTCTCTGACAATCAGGAGCATTCCTGCTGCGTTTAGGGTTTATTGCCTTGTTAGAATTTTATAGGTTTCGTTTAGAACCGCCCCACCATTCTTCTAAACTCCAGTGAACATAACCCTAATGATCAAGCCTCTCTTCAAAAATCATCATGCTATCCCAGGAAACAACCTGGGAAATCTCTGTTGCACTCTCTCCACAGCCAGAACAATTTTCCTCAAATAATATGACCAAAGCTGCACACAATGCTCCAGGAGTGGTCTCACCAATGTCCTATACAACTGTAGCAAAACATCCCCACTAGTAGAATCCTCTTGCTATGAAGACCAACACACCATTTGCTTTCCTAAGCACCTGCTGCATTGGCATCCTTACTTTGTGACTGGTGTACAAGGATACATGTGTCTTATTGCACCTTTCCCTTTCCCAGTCCATCACTATTCTGATAATAAGCTGTCTTCTGGTTTTTGTTAACGAAGTTGATAACCTCACATTTATTGACATTATATTTCAAACGCCATACATTTGCCCAAAGGGAAAGAACAAAACTCAACTTACCCTTGGGAGATAAGGTAGGAAAGTGACCGAGGTGTTAGTCAGGGAGCACTTTGGGACCAGTGGCCATAAATGTATTAGTTTTAAAATTGATATGGAAAAGGCCTGATCCACAAGTTAAAATTCTTAATTGACAGGAACTTCCAAAAGTTGACTGGAGGCGGCTGTTCGGAGGTAAACAAATGTCTGGCAAGTGAGATGCTTTCGAAAGCAAGAGAAGAGGAGTTCAGGGCAAGCATGTTCCTATTAGTGTGAAGGGCAAAGCTGGCAGGAGAAGTGAATATTGGATGACTAGAGACATTGAGACTCTGGTCAAGAAAAAGGTGGTGGTATATGTGAGGTATGGACAGGTGGGATCAAGTGAATCCCTTGAGTACAGGTGGTGAAGGAGTACACTTAAGAAAAAATCAGGAGCCTAACATGATTGTTGGAGGCAATTCTGAGAGACAGGATCTACGAACATTTGGAAAAGCAAGGACCGATTAAGGATAGTCAGCATTACTGTTGAGGAAAATTGTCTCCCACAAATTTGATTGAATTTATTGAACAGGTGACCAAGATAGATGAAAGCAATGTGGTAGATGTTATGTACATGGACTTTAGCAAATCCTTCGACATGGTACCGCATGGTACACATGTCAGTAAGGTTAGATCATATGGGGTCCAGGGAGAGCCAACCAATTGGATACAAAATTGGCTTCATGTACAAGTTGAGACAGTGGTGGGGAAGATTGTTTTCAGACTGGAGGCCTGTGACTACCTTTGTACCACAAGATGCTAGGTCACTATTGTCTGTCATTTATATAAATGATTTGAATGAGATTATAGGAGGCATGGTTAGTAAGTTTGCGAATGACATGAGAATTGGTGGTACAGTGGACAACGAAAGAGGACATTTAAGAGTACAATGGGATCTTGATCAACTGGGCCAGTGGGCTGAGGAATGATAGATGGAGTTTAATGCAGATAAGTGTGAGGTGTTGCAATTTGGTAAGACAAAGCAGGACAGAAGTTGCACAGTAATGGTAGGGCCCCAGGGAGTGTTATCAAACAGAAAGACCAAGGGGTACATGATTCCTTGAAAGTGATGCCAATTAGACAGATTGGTGAAGACGGCATTTGTCTTGCTTGCCCTCAGATGCCACAGCACTGAGTACAGCAGTTGAGGTGTCATGTTACAGCTGCACAAGACATTGGTGAAGCAACATTTGGAATTACAGTCAATTCTTCTATAATGCCATGATTGTGTTCATGTGCAACCCCGTGTTACAGAAAAATGATGTTTTAGAAATAGCGCTTAAAATGTTGGCGCTCTAATCACATTACAGCCAATGCACATTTTTTAAAATTCGTGCTGTAGAAACAGCACCTCCAATTCATCAATCACACTATGGCAAATTCGCATTGACGAAATGCACGTTATAACAAAATAACCTACACCATGTACAATTCTGATTTCCCTGCTAATGGGACGAATGTTATCAAACTCAAAAGGGACCAAATAAGAATTACAAGTATTTTGGCAAGACTGGAATGTTTGAGTTACAAAGGGAGTTTTGATAGACTGGGACTTTTTTCCCTGGAGGCTGAGGGGTGACCTTATAGGTATTTATGAAATCACAAGGGGCATAGATAGTGTGAATAGACAAGGTCTGTTCATCAGGGTAGTAGATTCCAAAATCAGACGGCATAGCTTTAAAGTGAGAGTGAAAAGATTTAAAAGAGGTTGGAGGATCACGTTTTTCCACATAGAAGGTGATGCATATATGGAACAAGTTGCCAGAGGAAGTGGTAGAGGTAGATACAATTACAACATTAAAAAGACATTTGGATATGTACATGAAGAGGAAAGGTTTAGAGGCATATGGGTCAAATGCAGGGCAAATAGGATTCATTCAGTTTAGGAAACCTGGTTGGCATGGATGGGTTGGGCCGAAGGGCCGCTTCCATGCTGTATACTCAATGATTCTGTGATGGTAGATTTGTCAAACACAAATTTCCCTCTCATTATTCGCAGAAACTCTATCCGATCTGTTACTACTTTTCAAGTACTGCGCTATAAAATCTTTCATAATGAATTTTCACATTTCCCCCAGTACTGATGTCAGGCCAACTAAACTATAATTCTATGTTTTCTCTCAACCACATTTTTCTTTATATTAGTGGGGTTACATTAGTTACCCCCCTTTGCATAGGAACTGTTCCAGAGTCTACAGAATCTTTAAAGATGACCACCAATGCATCCACTAATGCTAGGGTCACTTCCTTAAGTACTGTGGGATACAGATTATTTAGACCTGAGGGACTTATGGGCCATTGATCCCATTAATTTCCCTACTAATATCAATTTCCTTCAGTTCCTCACTGTCACTAGATCCTGCCCTCCCAAACATTCATGGGATGCATTGGTTTCTTGTGAAGGCAAAACCAAATATGTATTTAATTAGTCTGCCATCACTGTTCCCCGTTATAACTTCTCTTGTTTCTGACTGTAAGTGTCTTCACTAATCCTTATCTAACTTTTCTAACCCAAATTATAATTTCAGGCACAAATGCAAGTATAACAAAT
>NW_028270164.1:58415513-58428013 GCF_037043375.1 Chiloscyllium plagiosum | reverse complement strand
ACCCCCCCACATCCCCCCACCTACATCCCCACCCCCATCCCCCCCACCTCTCTCCGCTGGTACCGAGCTGCCCCGGGGCTGAGCACACGGGAGCCGCACCGCTCGCACACAACCGCCTTTCCGTTCCTGCCGGCGGCGTTAACGAGGCCGGTGGCTCGGGGACCGAGCTCAGCTTCCGCCTCTCCGGGCCCGCTCCCTGACTCCATGGACACGGCGGAGGTGACAGCTAACTTCCGCTTCCGGTCGCACCCTCTCATCCTTCCTCCCCCCCGATCCCTGAACAAAGAGTCCGCGCGGCATCAGAGCGCCGTCCCCGCGGGCCTTGCCTGGCCCCGCCCACAGCCTGGGGGTGGGTGGGGCCTGATCCTGGTGGAGGGGTGGGACCGAGGGGCGGGGCCTGATCATGGGGGTGGGGCCGAGGGGCGGGGCCAGATCATGGGGGTGACGGGCGGGGCCTTTTCATGGGGATGGGGCCGAGGGGCGGGGCCTGGTCATGGGGGATGGGGGCGGGGCCTGGTCATGGGGGTGACGGGCGGGAAATGGTGGCGGACGGAGTGGGTATAAATGGTGGAGCTGGTGGTTGGGGAGATACGGCTGGGGCTGTAGGAGGGGGGACGGGCAACTGTGGGTCTGACTGATGCTGGGATCACAACATCTCATAACCGTTTACTCCCCCCCCCCCCAAAAACAAGAATTTATCCCTCTCTGTCTTCAAAATATTCAATGATCCCACCCTCTGGGGAAGACAATTCCAAAGTTGGACAATTCTTTGAGAGAAAAAAACCTCATCTCTGCTTAGAGTGACCTCTAAGTTTTGCATAGATCATATAGTTATGGACAGACCCACAAATGGCCTCCTTTCCATATCCCATCTTGTCAACATAATTAACATCTGTTTCAATAAATCACCCCTTGCACTGTAAATGCTAGGAAAAACAATCTAGCCTGTCCAACCTAGCTTTATAAGACAAGTCACCAATGTCGGGTATTTGTATAGTATAACTTCTCTGAACTTCCGAATTCTCTTTGTTCAATAAAGTGAATAAATCTGCACACAGCATTCAAAGATGTGCTGTCACAGTATCCTTCCTCTCATAATAAACAATAGGTCCCCTCTATCCACAGCATGTGTTCCTCCTTCAAAGAATTCTAATAAATAGGTTAAATATGAAGTTTTCCTTGACAATATCATGTTGAATCTTCCTAATTATCTTGAGCTTTTCTATAATCTCCAATGTGGAAGCAGTTTAGTTAAGGGTGCAGCAAGTTCCATCAAGTCCACACCCACCCTCTGAAGAGAATCCCAACCAGACAGAATCCCTACCCTTTCCCTCTAATTTCCATGGCTAATCATAGAATCCCTACAGTGTGGAAATGGGCCCTTTGGATCAACAAGTCCACACCGAAGCTCGGAAGAGTAACCCACCCAGACTCATTCCCCTACCCTATTATCCTATATTTACCCCTGATTAATGCACCGAACCAACATATCCCTGCACACTATTGTTAATTTAGCATAGATGGAAATGTGTTGCTGGAGAAGCGCAGCAGGTCAGGCAGCATCTAGGGAACAGGAGAATCGACGTTTCGGGCATTAGCCCTTCTTACCCACTTAACCTGCACATCTTTGGACTGTGGGAGGAAACTTGAGCACTCGGAGAAAACCCATACAGAAAGAGGGAGAATGTGAAAACTCTACATAATTGCCTAAGTGTGGAATCAAACCCAGGCCCCTAATGCTGTGAGGCTGCAGTGCTAATCACAAAACCATTGTGAGTTTGATTTCCAATTATGTCTTATAGCCTGTGTTATACAGATCAAACATAAGATAACTGCTTTGTTAGCTTTTAAAAAATTATGTCCCACAAAGAAAATTCACTTATGCTAAAATTCTCTCTGTGGGTCCTTCAAGTCTCTGGGTTTTTCCTCAGACTTTACATGGACATAGTGCATTGTTCAAGGATTAATGCAATTATAAATGTCTCCTTCGTGATTGATGATGAAATCACAATTTGTGTTTTTTGACTGCAAGTGAATGAATTTAATAATCATGCCAAATCCCTCAACCTCGAATTTCCATCAATCCAAGGGACCACCCTGGTTCAATGAACAGAACAGGTGGGCATGCCTGAAGCAGTACCCGATTAATCTAAAACGGAGGTATCAAACTGATGAAGTTGAGAAACAGGACGACTTGCATACTAAACAACATATGTAACAAGTGATAGACAGATCTAAGCATTTTGACAACTAACATATCAGATCTAAGTTCTGAAGTCCTGCCACATCCAGTCATGAATGGTGGTGGACAATTCAACAAATCACTGGAAGAGTAGGCTCCACAAATATGCCCATCCTCAATTATGGTGCAACCCAGTACAGCACTGCAAACGATAAGACTACAGCATTCCAAATAGTCCTCAGCCAGAAGTACTGAGTGTATTATTCATATTGGCCTCTCCCAGAGGGACATATCATCACAGGTGCCAGTCTTCAGCCAATTCAATTCACTCCACACAATAGCAAGAGACAGTTGGAGGCACTGGAAACTGCAAAAGCTTTGGTCCTGGTAACATTCCTGCAGAAGTAGTGAAAAGTTGGGTTCTAGAACTTGCCACATCCCGATCCAAACTGTTCCAATACAGCTACAGCACTGGCATCTACCTGACATTGTGGAAAATTACCCTTGTGTATCATGAACGCAAAAGCAGGATCAATCCAACCTAGTGAATTACTGCACCATCAGTCTACTCTCTATCATCAGTAAAGTGATGGAAGGTGTCATCAACAGTGTTATCAAGCAGCACCTGCCCAGCAATAACCTGCTCAGTGACACCCAGTTTGGGCTCCACCAGGGCCACTCACCTCCTGAACTCATCCCAGCCTTGGTTCAAACATGAACAAAGTAGCTGAATTCCAGAGATGAGGTGAGAATAAATGCCCTTGACATCAAGGCTGCAGTTGGCAGAGTGTGGCATCAATGTCAATAAGAATCAATGGAAAATACCACCAGTTGGGATCATATGTGGTACAAAAGATTCTGGATTGTTGGAGGTTAGTCATTTCAGCTCCAGGAAATCTCCTTAGGATTTCTCAGAGTAGTATCCTAGGTATTATCATCATTAGTTGCTTCACCAGTGACATTCTCTCCATTAAAAGGTTAGAAGATAGGGAAATTCACTGATGGTTATGTAACATTCACCACCATTCACAACTTTTCAGATATGGAAGCAGTCCGTGTCCAAATGCAGCAAGACTTGGACATTAACAATTTGGTTACGGCAGGAATCATAATTCATTCTGGGGATGTGGGCGGCGGAACCAGTTGAGTCCACATCCCATGGATGTATACCCACTATTCAGAACTACATATATCAATACATCTATTACAAAGGCACAAATTATTGTCCCTTCTCCTTTCATACTTCCATGTCATGTGATATCTCAAAAGGTCCCATAATTTCATTTCACTGACAATTAAACTTTGATTCACATCTGAAGCATCAAAAAATTATTCTGTGGTTGTTCCTGAGGTTGAAATTGAGGTGGTTACATAAGTTAAGGATTTAATCAAATTATTTATTCTCCCAATTTTCCTGTCTGATCAAATAAGGTTACAGAAAGTGACCCGGTTTTTGTACTTAGCATGAAACTATTTATTTCTAAGAAATCAATTCAAACCACAGGCAAAACAAAACTGATTTATCAACATGAAACCATCTGAAATACTTCTCAGACCCTTACACACACACATACATACACACAATCACGATAAACAAACATGGATGTCATGGAAAAGAAAATATTCAATAACAGCAGTCCACAGGATTTGATTAAGTGTCTTTTGCTTCCTACGTTCTTCTGATCTTCAAGTTTCTTATTATTTCCAGGTTCTTTCAGTTTTTTTAACTGCAAAGGGCAATAGAGAGCATCTTTCAGTCACTGATTACAGGCCACAGCTTGTAGAAAATGGTGGGAGAGAATGTTTTGGTTATTTGATTGGCGAGAGAGGCTGTTTTCTATTGCCCTGTAGTGTTTGCACAGTTGCATCCACCCGCTCAGGAGCCAGTCTGAGTTGTCATTTCTGGCCTCCTGCCTCCATAACTGGTCCTGATTGCACAAACCAGTGGGCAATCTGTCTCAGGGTGAAGCTGCCTCAACATGGTGGCTCAGACCTTCTACACACCCACCCCACTTTCATGGATTGAAGAAAACAATAATGTAAATATTACTCACGCTCCACCACCACACCCCCAATCTCGACCCTCAATCTCCCTCCTCCACTCTTCCCCTCCCTCTCCCCCCCCCCACTCTTCCACCCTACCCCTCCCCTCCACCACACGTCCTCACCCTCCTCCTCATACTCTCCCTCTCCCATCCTTCCCCTCACACCCCCTCCATCCTCCACTCATCCTCTCACACTCCCCTTCTCTTCACCTCACATCCCCCCATTCTCACCCTCCCTCACTCTTGGCCCCCAATCTCCCCTTCCTCCACTCTTCCCCTCACCCTCCCCTCCTGACTCTCAGCCCCCAATCTCCCACTCCTCCACTCCTGCCTTCCCCTCCCCCACTCTTCTCCCTCCCTCATCTCCCCCCAATCCTTCCCCTCAGTCTCCCCCTCTCTCTCCCCCCTCACTTCATCATAGACTAGAATAGAATCCCTAGCAGTATGGAAACAGGCCCTTCTGCCCAACAAGTCCACACCGACCCTCCGAAGAGTATCCCACCCAAACCTGTTCCCCGACCCTATGATTTGACATTTACTTTTGACTAATGCACCAAACTTAAATACCCCTGAACACTACGGGCAATTTAGCACGGCCAATTCACCTGACCTGCACATCTTTGGATTGTGGGAGGAAACTGGACCACCCAGAGGAAACCCACACAGGCACAGGGAGAATGTGCAAACTCCACACAGTCACCCAAGGCCGGTATTGAACCCAGGTGCCTGGCGCTGTGAGGCAGCCGTGCTAACCACTGAGCCACCGTCCCACCCCGTGCTTCCTCCTCCACTCCCCCACTCTTCCCATCAATTCCCCCCACTCTTCCCCTCTCTCCCCCTCCCCCCCGCTACCTGCCCCTTCTCCCCCTCTTCCACTCACTCTCCCCTTCCCCTCTCTTCCCCTCACTCTCCCCTACTCCTCTCTTCCCCTCACTCCCTCTTCCCCTCACTCCCTCCTCCCCTCACTCTCCCCCTCCCCCTCCCCCTCACTCTCCCCTACTCCTCTCTTCCCCTCACTCCCTCCTCCCCTCACTCTCCCCCTCCCCCTCTCTTCCCTTCAATCTCCCCTTGCCCTTCTCATCCCCTCACTCTCCCCCTCCCTTTCCCTCACTCTCCCCACCTTCCCATCACTCACTGTTCCCCTCCCCTCCCCACCCCTCCCACTCTTCCTCTTCCCATCCCCCTCACTCTCTCCCATCGTCTCTCACTCTTACCCCTCCACTCCCCCTCACGGTCACTGCCCCCACTCTCCCCCATCACTCTTTACCCCTCCCCCTTCTGCTCTGCATTTGCCTCTCTCCGCCCCACCCACAATTGCCCTTACTCTCCACGCCCCCACTCTTGTCCTCACTCACCCCCTCCCCAAATCCTGCCCTACCCCTTCCCCAGTCTTGCCCCCCCCCAACTCTTGCATGCACTCTCCCTCTCACCCACTCTTACCTTCACTCTCCCCCTCCCTCACTCTTTCTCTCTCCCCCACTTCCTCCCCTTCCACACTCTTCCTGTCCACCACCCTAACTCTTTCCCTCATTGCCCTGCTCCTCCACTCTTCTCTTCGTTGCTAACCTCCCCCTCACTCTTGCCTTTGCTCTCTCCTTTGCTCTTTGCCACCCCTCACTTTTGCCCTCCCCCCATTCCCACTCACCCGCTCTCCATTCCCCTCACTCACTCCCATCCCTCTCCACATCCCCAACCTTCAGACCCCTCTCCATCCCTCACCCCATCTCCCTCACCCCTCTCCCCCTCACTCCCTTTCCCCTGTTCTCCCCCTCCTCGCCCCCACACTCTACCCCCTCCCCATCCCGCTCACTCTCATCAACCCCATCGCTTTCCCTATACCCCTCACTATTACCACATCCTCCACTTCTCCCCACCAATCTCCCTCTCCCTCCCCATCCCATTCCCCCACCACTCTCCATTCCATACCCCCCACACTATCCCTCCCATTCCCCCCCGACACACTCTCCCCCATTCCCCCCCAAACACTCCCACATTCATGCCCCACACACTCCCACATTCCCCCCTACACTCCTCCAATTCTCCCCCATACTCTTCCTCCCATGCCCCCACACTCTCCCTCCTATTCCCCCCTCACTCTGCTCCCATCCCCCCCTACACTCTCCCTCCCATTCCCCTCCACACACTCCCACATTCATGCCCCCCACACACTCCTCCAATTCCCACCCACACTCTTCCTCCCATTCCCCCCCACACTCTCCCTCCCATTCCCCCCCACACTCTCCCTCCCATTCCCCCCCCCACACTCTCCCCCCATCCCCCCCCACACTCTCCCCCCCATCCCCCCCCCACACTCTCCCCCCATCCCCCCCCCACACTCTCCCCCCACCCCCCCCCCCACACTCTCCCCCCATCCCCCCCCCACACTCTCCTCCCAATCCCCCCCCCCACACTCTCCTCCCAATCCCCCCCACACTCTCCTCCCATTCCCCCCACACTCTCCTCCCATTCCCCCCACACTCTCCTCCTATTCCCCCCACACTCTCCTCCCATTCCCTCAACTCTCTCATCCCATTCCCCCAACTCTCTCCTCCCATTCCCCCCCACACTCTCCTCCCATTCCCCCCCCATACTCTCCTCCCATTCCCCCCCACACTCTCCTCCCATTCCCCCCCACACTCCTCCCATTCCCCCCCACTCTCTCCTCCCATTCCCCACCATACTCTCCCTCCCATTCCCCCCACAGTCTCCTCCCATTCCCCCCACACTCTCCATCCCATAGCCCCCACACTCTCCATCCCATTCCCCCCCCAAACTCTCCCACATTCTTGCCCCCAACACTCTCCCTCCCCACACTCCCCCATTCCCACACACACTCTAACTCCCCACATTCTCCTCCCATTCCCCCCCCACTCTCCCCCATTCCCCCCCCCACTCTCCCCCATTCCCCCCCCACTCTCCCCCTTCCCCCCCGCACTCTCCCACCCATTCCACCCCCACACACTCTCCCTCCCATTCCCCCCATACTCTCCTCCCATTCCCCCCAACATTCTCCATCCCATACTTCCCCCAGTCTCCCTACTATTCACCCCAAACTCTCCCTCCCATAACCCCCCACACTCTCCCTCCCATACCCCCCACACTCTCCCTCCCATACTCCCCCACACTCTCCCTCCCATACTCCCCCACACTCTCCCTCCCATACTCCCCCACACTCTCCTGCCATTCCCCCCACTCTCCTGCCATTCCCCCCCACACACTCCCTCCCATTCCCCCCACACTCTCCTCCCATTTCCCCCACTCTCCTCCCATTTTCCCCACTCTCCTCCCATTTTCCCCACTCTCCTCCCATTCACCCCACACTCTCCTCCCATTTCCCCCACTCTCCTCCCATTTTCCCCCACTCTCCTCCCATTTTCCCCACTCTCCTCCCATTCACCCCACACTCTCCTCCCATTTCCCCCACTCTCCTCCCATTCCCCCCACTCTCCTCCCATTGCCCCCACACTCTCCTCCCATTCCCCCCACACTCTCCTCCCATTCCCCCCACACTCTCCTCCCATTCCCCCCACTCTCCTTCCATTCCCCCCACTCTCTCCTCCCATTCCCCCACACTCTCCTCCCATTCCCCCCACACTCTCCTCCCATCCCCCCCCACTCTCCCCCCATCCCCCCCCACTCTCCCCCATTCCCCCCCACCCCCCACTCTCCCCATTCCCTCCCACTCTCCCCATTCCCTCCCACTCTCCACCATTCCCCCCACTCTCCACCATTCCCCCCCCTCTCTGCCATTCCCCCCCTCTCCCCCATTCCCCCCTCCCCCATTCCTCTCCCCTCCCCATTCCCCCACCTCTCCCCCATTCCCCCCCCACTCTCCCATTCCCCCCCACTCTCCCCCATTCCCCCCTCTCCCATTCCCCCCCCCACTCTCTCCCATCCCCCCCCCGCTCTCCCCCACTATCCCCCATTCCCCCCCACTCTCTCCCATTCCCCCCCCACTCTCCCCCTTCCCCCTCCCCACACTCTCCCCATTCCCCCCCCACTCTCCCCCATTCCCCCCCCACTCTCCGCCCATCCCCCCCACTCTCCCCCATTCCCACCCCCCACTCTCCCCCCATTACCCCCACTCTCCCCGATTCCCCCCCCCCACTCTCCCCCATTCCCACCCCCACTCTCCCCCATTCCCCCCCCCCCCACTCTCCCCCATTCCCCCCCCCCCACTCTCCCCCATTCCCCCCCCCCGACTCTCCCCCATTCCCCCCCCACTCTCCCCCATTCCCCCCCCACTCTCCCCCATTCCCCCCCACACTCCCCCATTCCCCCCCCACACTCCCCCATTCCCCCCCCACACTCCCCCATTCCCCCCCCACACTCCCCCATTCCCCCCCCACACTCCCCCATTTCCCCCCCCACACTCCCCCATTTCCCCCCCCCCCACACTCCCCCATTCCCCCCCCACACTCCCCCATTCCCCCCCCCCCACACTCCCCCATTCCCCCCCCCACACTCCCCCATTCCCCCCCCCACACTCCCCCATTTCCCCCCCCACACTCCCCCATTCCCCCCCCCCCACACTCCCCCATTCCCCCCCCCACACTCCCCCATTCCCCCCCCACACTCCCCCATTCCCCCCCACCACACTCCCCCATTACCCCCCCCCCCCACACTCCCCCATTCCCCCCCCACACTCTCCCCCATTTCCCCCCCCACACTCCCCCATTTCCCCCCCCCCACACTCCCCCATTCCCCCCCACACTCTCCCCCCCTCACACTCCCCCCACACTCTCCCCCATTCCCCCCCCCACACTCTCCCCCATTCCCCCCGCACTCTCCCCCATTCCCCCCCCACTCTCCCCCATTCCCCCCCCACTCTCCCCCATTCCCCCCCCCACTCTCCCCCATTCCCCCCCCCCCCCCCCACTCTCCCCCATTCCCCCCCACTCTCCCCCATTCCCCCCCCACTCTCCCCCATTTCCCCCCCACACTCCCCCATTCCCCCCCCCCCCACACTCCCCCATTCCCCCCCACACTCCCCCATTCCCCCCCACACTCCCCCATTCCCCCCCACACTCCCCCATTCCCCCCCACACTCCCCCATTCCCCCCCACACTCCCCCATTCCCCCCCACACACTCTCCCCCATTCCCCTCCCACACTCTCCCCCATTCCCCCCCCACTCTCCCCCATTCCCCCCCCCCACTCTCCCCCCCCACTCTCCCGCATTCCCCTCCCCCCCACTCTCCCCCATTCCCCTCCCCCCCACTCTCCCCCATTCCCTCCCCCCCACTCTCCCCCATTCCCCCCCCCACTCTCCCCCATTCCCCCCCCCCACTCTCCCCCATTCCCCTCCCCACTCTCCCCCATTCCCTTCCCCACTCTCCCCCATTCCCCTCCCCACTCTCCCCCATTCCCCTCCCCACTCTCCCCCATTCCCCCCCCACTCTCCCCCATTCCCCCCCACTCTCCCCCATTCCCCCCCCACTCTCCCCATTCCCCCCCATTCCCCCCCCCACTCTCCACCATTCCCCCCCCACTCTCCCCCATTCCCCCCCCACTCTCCCCCTTCCCCCCCGCACTCTCCCACCCATTCCACCCCCACACACTCCCCCATTCCCCCCCCACTCTCCCCCATTCCCCCCCCCACTCTCCCCATTCCCCCCCCCACTCTCCCCCATTCCCCCCCCCCGACTCTCCCCCCCCACTCTCCCCCATTCCCCACCCACTCTCCCCCATCCCCCCCCACACACTCTCCCCATTCCCCCTCCCCACTCTCCCCCCATTCGACCCCCCCACTCTCCCCCATTCCCCCCCCCACTCTCCCCCATTCCTCCCCCATTCTCCCCCATTCCCCCCCCACTCTCCCCCATCCCCCCCACTCTCCCCCATTCCCCCCCCGCACTCTCCCCCATTTCCCCCCGACTCTCCCCCATTCCCCCCCGACTCTCCCCCATTCCCCCCCACTCTCCCCCATTCCCCCCCCCAACTCTCCCCCATTCCCCCCCGACTCTCCCCCATCCACCCCCCACTCTCCCCCATTCCCCCAGTCTCCCCCATTCCCCCCCCACTCTCCCCCATTCCCCCTCCCCACTCTCCCCCATTCGACCCCCCCACTCTCCCCCATTCCCCCCCCCACTCTCCCCCCATTCCTCCCCCATTCTCCCCCATTCCCCCCCCACTCTCCCCCATCCCCCCCACTCTCCCCCATTCCCCCCCCGCACTCTCCCCCATTTCCCCCCGACTCTCCCCCATTCCCCCCCGACTCTCCCCCATTCCCCCCCGACTCTCCCCCATTCTCCCCTCACTCTCCCCCATTCCCCCCCTCACTCTCCCCCATTCCCCCCCTCACTCTCCCCCATTCCCCCCTCCCCCATTCCCCCCACTCTCCCCCTCCCCACTCTCCCCCATTCCACCCCCCCCACTCTCCCCCATTCCCCCCCCACTCTCCCCCATTCCCCTCCCACTCTCCCCCATTCCCCCCCCCCACTCTCCCCCATTCCCCCCCCACTCTCCCCCAATCACCCCCCCCCACTTCCCCCATTCCCCCCCACTCTCCTCCATTCCCCCCCCACTCTCCCCCATTTCCCCCCCCCCCACACTCCCCCATTCCCCCCCCTCACACTCCCCCCACACTCTCCCCCATTCCCCCCCCACACCTCCCCCATTCCCCCCGCACTCTCCCCCATTCCCCCCCCACTCTCCCCCATTCCCCCCCCACTCTCCCCCATTCCCCCCCCCCACTCTCCCCCATCCCCCCCCCCCACTCCCCCCATTCCCCCCCACTCTCCCCCATTCCCCCCCCACTCTCCCCCATTCCCCCCCCACTCTCCCCCATTCCCACCCCCACTCTCCCCCATTCCCCCCCCCACTCTCCCCCATTCCCCCCCCCCACTCTCCCCCATTCCCCCCCCCCACTCTCCCCCATTCCCCCCCCCACTCTCCCCCATCCCCCCCCCCACTCTCCCCCATTCCCCCCCCCACACTCCCCCATTCCCCCCCCACTCTCCCCCATTCCCCCCCCCACTCTCCCCCATTCCCCACCCCCACTCTCCCCCATTCCCCCCCCCACTCTCCCCCATTCCCCCCCCCACTCTCCCCCATTCCCCCCCCACTCTCCCCCATTCCCCCCCCCACTCTCCCCCATTCCCCCCCCCACACTCCCCCATTCCCCCCCCACACTCCCCCATTTCCCCCCCCACACTCCCCCATTTCCCCACCCCCACACTCCCCCATTCCCCCCCCCACACTCCCCCATTCCCCCACCCCCACACTCCCCCATTCCCCCCCCCCACACTCCCCCATTCCCCCCCCCCCCATTCCACCCCCCACACTCCCCCATTTCCCCCCCCCCACACTCCCCCATTCCCCCCCCCCACACTCCCCCATTCCCCCCCCCACACTCCCCCATTCCCCCCCCCACACTCCCCCATTCCCCCCCCACACTCCCCCATTTCCCCCCCACCACACTCCCCCATTACCCCCCCCCACACTCCCCCATTCCCCCCCCACACTCTCCCCCATTTCCCCCCCCCACACTCCCCCATTTCCCCCCCCCACACTCCCCCATTCCCCCCCCACACTCTCCCCCCCTCACACTCCCCTCACACTCCCCCCACACTCTCCCCCCACACTCTCCCCCATTCCCCCCGCACTCTCCCCCATTCCCCCCGCACTCTCCCCCATTCCCCCCCCACTCTCCCCCATTCCCCCCCCACTCTCCCCCATTCCCCCCCCCCACTCTCCCCCATTCCCCCCCCCCCCACTCTCCCCCATTCCCCCCCACTCTCCCCCATTCCCCCCCCACTCTCCCCCATTCCCCCCCCCACTCTCCCCCATTTCCCCCCCCACACTCCCCCATTCCCCCCCCCCCACACTCCCCCATTCCCCCCCACACTCCCCCATTCCCCCCCACACTCCCCCATTCCCCCCCCACACTCCCCCATTCCCCCCCACACTCTCCCCCATTCCCCTCCCACACTCTCCCCCATTCCCCCCCCACTCTCCCCCATTCCCCCCCCCCACTCTCCCCCCCCACTCTCCCGCATTCCCCTCCCCCCCACTCTCCCCATTCCCCTCCCCCCCACTCTCCCCCATTCCCTCCCCCCCACTCTCCCCCCCCCCACTCTCCCCCATTCCCCCCCCCCACTCTCCCCCATTCCCCTCCCCACTCTCCCCCATTCCCTTCCCCACTCTCCCCCATTCCCCTCCCCACTCTCCCCCATTCCCCCCCCACTCTCCCACCATTCCCCCCCCCACTCTCCCCCATTCCCCCCCCCACTCTCCCCCATTCCCCCCCCCACTCTCCCCCATTCCCCCCCC
>NW_028270164.1:57723497-57765349 GCF_037043375.1 Chiloscyllium plagiosum | reverse complement strand
TCACTCTCTCTCTCATTCCTCACTTCTCCTCTCTAACACACACAAAACACCCACCTAACTAATAATATCTCTCTCACCACCACACCACACCCAACCACACACAACCCAACACACCCACAACCACCAACCCCCACCCACACCCACACCCACACCCACCCAACCCACACCCACACCACAACCACCCCACACCCAACAACACACACCACACCCACACACCACACCAACCCACACCCAACCCCACCACCCCACCCACACCCACACCACACCCACACCACCACCCAACCCAACACCCCCCACACACACCCACACCCACACACACCCCACACACACCACACCACCACAACACCACAACACCCACACACACACACACACACACCCACCACCTCACCACCACACCCACACACACCACACCACACCACCAACCAACCACCCCCACACTCACCAACCCACCACCCAACACCCACACCCACCCCACACCACCACACAACACCCACACCACACACACCACCCACCCACACCACACCCACCACACAACACCCAACACCAACCACCCACACCACACCCACACCACCCACACCCCACCACACACCACCCAACACCACCCCACACACCCACACCAACACCCACCACCCACCACCACCCACCCACCCCACACCCCCACACACCAACCCACCCACACACACCACCACCCCACACACACCCAACACACCCACACCACCACACACACCCCCACCCACCCACCCACCACCCACACACCCCCACCCACACCCACACCCACACACACACCCCACACAACCACCCACACACACCCACCCACCCACACCCCACCCACCACCACACCCACAACACCCACACACCCACACCCCACACCACCCACCACACCCAAACCACACACACCTCCCCCACACACACCCCCACCCACCACCACCCCACACCCCACACACACACACCCACCACACACCCACACCCCACACACCCACACCTACACTCCCACCCACACACACCCACACCCACCACCACACCACCCACACCCCACCCACCACACCACCCACAACAACCACACCCCACACACACCCCACCCACACACCAACCCCACACCCACCCACACACACCCAACACACCCACACTCCACCCCACACACACCCCACCCACCCCACACCACCCACCACACACACACCACCCACACCCACCCACACCACCCAACACCCACACACACACCACACTCCCACCCACACAACACCAACACACACCCACAACACACCACCTCCACACCCACCCACCACACCCACTCCACACACCACACCAACACCACACCCACACACCACACCAACACCCACAACCCACACACACACCAACCCACCAACTCCCTCACCTCCACCCCCACCCACACACCCCACCCACCCACACACACCACACACCCACACCCCACCAACACACCATCACCCACACACAACCACACCCACACCACACACCCAACACCCCACCACACACCCACACCACACCCACCACCCACACCCACACCCACACCCACACCACCCACACCCAACACCCTAACACTCACTCTCCACTCCCCACTCCCTCTCTCTCCCTCCCTATCTCCATCTCCCTCTCACTCACTCACTCTCCATCTCCCTCCCTCTCCATCTCTCTCTCTCTCTCCATCACCCTCTCTCTCCCTCACTCACTCTCCATCTCCCTCACTCCCTCCCTCTATCTCCATCTCCCTCTCTCGCTACCTCTATCTCCATCTCCCTCTCTCACTACGTCTATCTCCATCGCCCTCACTCTCCATCTCCCCTCTCTCCTCACTCACTCTCCATCTCCCTCTCCCTCACTCACTCTCCATCTCCCTCTCTGTCCATCGCCCTCTCTCTCTCCATCTCTCCCTCACTCACTCTCTCACTCACTCTCCATTTCCCTCACTCACTCTCCATCTCCCTCACTCTCTCTCAAACTCTCCATCTCCCTCACTCTCCATCTCCCTCTCTCCCTCCCTCACTCTCCCTCCCTCTCCTTCACTCACTCTCCATCTCCCTCTCCTTCACACACTCTCCATCTCCCTCTCTCTATCTCCATCTCTCCCTCACTCACTATCACCCTCTCTCTCCCTCTCCAGCTCCCTCCCTCACTCACTCTCCATCTCCCTCACTCTCCATCTCCCTATGTGCCTCCCTCTATCTCTGTCTCTCCCTCACTCACTCTCCATCTCCCTCACTCACCATCTCCCTCTCTCACTCTCCATCTCCCTCCCTCTATCCCCATCTCTCCCTCACTCACCCTCCATCTCCCTCCCTCTATCTCCATCTCTCTCCCTCTATCTCCATCTCCTTCTTTCCCTCCCTCACTCTCCATCTCCCTCACTCTCCCTCCCTCTATCTCCATCTCCCTCCCTCTATCTCCATCACTCACTCTCCATCTCCCTCACTCTTCATCTCCCTCTCTCCCTCACTCACACTCCATCTCCCTCCCTCACTCTCCATCTCCCTCACTCTCCCTCCCTCTATCTCCATCTCCCTCCCTCTATCTCCATCACTCACTCTCCATCTCTCTCCCTCACTCTCCATCTCCCTCTCTCACTCACTCTCCATCTCCCTCTCTCATCATCTCCCTCAATCACTCTCCATCTCCCTCAATCACTCTCAACCTCCCTCTCTCCCTTCGTCTCCATCTCCCTCCCTCTCTGCATCTCTCCCTCACTCACTCTCTCCATCTCCCTCTCTCCCTCACTCACTCTCCATCTCCCTCTCTCTCCATCTCCTTCTCCCTCATTCTCCATCTCCTTCTCCCTCACTCACTCTCCATCTCCCTCTCTCACACTCCATCTCCCTCTCTCCATCTCCGTCTCACTCACTCTCCATCTCCCTCTCTCCCCCTCCCTATCTCCATCTCCCTCTCACTCACTCACTCTCCATCTCCCTCCCTCTCCATCTCCCTCTCTCTCCATCACCCTCTCTCTCCCTCACTCACTCTCCATCTCCCTCACTCCCTCCCTCTATCTCCATCTCCCTCTCTCGCTACCTCTATCTCCATCTCCCTCTCTCACTACGTCTATCTCCATCGCCCTCACTCTCCATCTCCCTCTCTCTTCCTCACTCACTCTCCATCTCCCTCTCTCCCTCACTCACTCTCCATCTCCCTCTCTCTGTCCATCGCCCTCTCTCTCTCCATCTCTCCCTCACTCACTCTCTCACTCACTCTCCATTTCCCTCACTCACTCTCCATCTCCCTCACTCTCTCTCAAACTCTCCATCTCCCTCACTCTCTCACTCTCCATCTCCCTCTCTCCCTCCCTCTCCTTCACTCACTCTCCATCTCCCTCTCCTTCACACACTCTCCATCTCCCTCTCTCTATCTCCATCTCTCCCTCACTCACTATCACCCTCTCTCTCCCTCTCCAGCTCCCTCCCTCACTCACTCTTCATCTCCCTATGTGCCTCCCTCTATCTCTGTCTCTCCCTCACTCACTCTCCATCTCCCTCACTCACCATCTCCCTCTCTCACTCTCCATCTCCCTCCCTCTATCCCCATCTCTCCCTCACTCACCCTCCATCTCCCTCCCTCTATCTCCATCTCTCTCCCTCTATCTCCATCTCCTTCTTTCCCTCCCTCTCTCTCCATCTCCCTCTCTCACTCTTCATCTCCCTCTCTCCCTCACTCACACTCCATCTCCCTCCCTCACTCTCCATCTCCCTCACTCTCCCTCCCTCTATCTCCATCTCCCTCCCTCTATCTCCATCACTCACTCTCCATCTCTCTCCCTCACTCTCCATCTCCCTCTCTCACTCACTCTCCATCTCCCTCTCTCATCATCTCCCTCAATCACTCTCCATCTCCCTCAATCACTCTCAACCTCCCTCTCTCCCTTCGTCTCCATCTCCCTCCCTCTCTGCATCTCTCCCTCACTCACTCTCTCCATCTCCCTCTCTCCCTCACTCACTCTCCATCTCCCTCTCTCTCCATCTCCTTCTCCCTCATTCTCCATCTCCCTCTCCCTCACTCACTCTCCATCGCCCTCTCTCACTCACTCTCCATCTCCCTCAATCACTCTCAATCTCCCTCTCTCCCTCCCTCCCTCTCTGCATCTCTCCCTCACTCACTCTCCAGCTTCCTCTCTCTCCATCTCCCTCCCTTTCTCTCCATCACCCTCTCTCTTCATCTCCCTCCCTCTCTCTCCATTTCCCCCTCACTCACTCTCCATCTCCCTCACTCACTCTCCATCTCCCTCTCTCACACTCCATCTCCCTCTCTCTCCATCTCCGTCTCACTCACTCTCCATCTCCCTCTCTCCCTCACTCTCCATCTCTCTCCCTCCCTATCTCCATCTCCCTCTCACTCACTCACTCTCCATCTCCCTCCCTCTCCATCTCCCTCTCTCTCCATCACCCTCTCTCTCCCTCACTCACTCTCCATCTCCCTCACTCCCTCCCTCTATCTCCATCTCCCTCTCTCGCTACCTCTATCTCCATCTCCCTCTCTCACTACGTCTATCTCCATCGCCCTCACTCTCCATCTCCCTCTCTCTTCCTCACTCACTCTCCATCTCCCTCTCTCCCTCACTCACTCTCCATCTCCCTCTCTCTGTCCATCGCCCTCTCTCTCTCCATCTCTCCCTCACTCACTCTCCATTTCCCTCACTCACTCTCCATCTCCCTCACTCTCTCTCAAACTCTCCATCTCCCTCACTCTCTCACTCTCCATCTCCCTCTCTCCCTCCCTCTCCTTCACTCACTCTCCATCTCCCTCTCCTTCACACACTCTCCATCTCCCTCTCTCCCTCCCTCTATCTCCATCTCTCCCTCACTCACTATCACCCTCTCTCTCCCTCTCCAGCTCCCTCCCTCACTCACTCTCCATCTCCCTCACTCTCCATCTCCCTATGTGCCTCCCTCTATCTCCGTCTCTCCCTCACTCACTCTCCATCTCCCTCACTCACCATCTCCCTCTCTCACTCTCCATCTCCCTCCCTCTATCCCCATCTCTCCCCACTCACCCCCTCCATCTCCCTCCCTCTATCTCCATCTCTCTCCCTCTATCTCCATCTCCTTCTTTCCCTCCCTCTCTCTCCATCTCCCTCTCTCACTCTTCATCGCCCTCTCTCCCTCACTCACACTCCATCTCCCTCCCTCACTCTCCATCTCCCTCACTCTCCCTCCCTCTATCTCCATCTCCCTCCCTCTATCTCCATCACTCACTCTCCATCTCCCTCACTCACTCTCCATCTCCCTCACTCTTCATCTCCCTCTCTCCCTCCCTCACTCTCCATCTCCCTCACTCTCCCTCCCTCTATCTCCATCTCCCTCCCTCTATCTCCATCACTCACTCTCCATCTCTCTCCCTCACTCTCCATCTCCCTCTCTCACTCACTCTCCATCTCCCTCTCTCATCATCTCCCTCAATCACTCTCCATCTCCCTCAATCACTCTCAACCTCCCTCTCCATCTCCCTCCCTCTCTGCATCTCTCCCTCACTCACTCTCTCCATCTCCCTCTCTCCCTCACTCACCCTCCATCTCCCTCCCTCTATCTCCATCTCCTTCTTTCCCTCCCTCTCTCTCCATCTCCCTCTCTCCCTCACTCACACTCCATCTCCCTCCCTCACTCTCCATCTCCCTCACTCTCCCTCCCTCTATCTCCATCTCCCTCCCTCTATCTCCATCACTCACTCTCCATCTCCCTCACTCTTCATCTCCCTCTCTCCCTCACTCACACTCCATCTCCCTCCCTCACTCTCCATCTCCCTCACTCTCCCTCCCTCTATCTCCATCTCCCTCCCTCTATCTCCATCACTCACTCTCCATCTCTCTCCCTCACTCTCCATCTCCCTCTCTCACTCACTCTCCATCTCCCTCTCTCATCATCTCCCTCAATCACTCTCCATCTCCCTCAATCACTCTCAACCTCCCTCTCTCCCTTCGTCTCCATCTCCCTCCCTCTCTGCATCTCTCCCTCACTCACTCTCTCCATCTCCCTCTCTCCCTCACTCACTCTCCATCTCCCTCTCTCTCCATCTCCTTCTCCCTCATTCTCCATCTCCCTCTCCCTCCCTCACTCTCCATCTCCCTCTCTCACACTCCATCTCCCTCTCTCCATCTCCGTCTCACTCACTCTCCATCTCCTCTCTCCCTCTCTCTCCCTCCCTATCTCCATCTCCCTCTCACTCACTCACTCTCCATCTCCCTCCCTCTCCATCTCCTTCTCCCTCATTCTCCATCTCCCTCTCCCTCACTCACTCTCCATCTCCCTCTCTCACACTCCATCTCCCTCTCTCCATCTCCGTCTCACTCACTCTCCATCTCCCTCTCTCCCTCTCTCTCCCTCCCTCTCTGCATCTCTCCCTCACTCACTCTCTCCATCTCCCTCTCTCCCTCACTCACTCTCCATCTCCCTCTCTCTCCATCTCCTTCTCCCTCATTCTCCATCTCCCTCTCCCTCACTCACTCTCCATCTCCCTCTCTCCATCTCCGTCTCACTCACTCTCCATCTCCCTCCCTCACTCTCCATCTCCCTCACTCTCCCTCCCTCTATCTCCATCTCCCTCCCTCTATCTCCATCACTCACTCTCCATCTCCCTCACTCTTCATCTCCCTCTCTCCCTCACTCACACTCCATCTCCCTCCCTCACTCTCCATCTCCCTCACTCTCCCTCCCTCTATCTCCATCTCCCTCCCTCTATCTCCATCACTCACTCTCCATCTCTCTCCCTCACTCTCCATCTCCCTCTCTCACTCACTCTCCATCTCCCTCTCTCATCATCTCCCTCAATCACTCTCCATCTCCCTCAATCACTCTCAACCTCCCTCTCTCCCTTCGTCTCCATCTCCCTCCCTCTCTGCATCTCTCCCTCACTCACTCTCTCCATCTCCCTCTCTCCCTCACTCACTCTCCATCTCCCTCTCCCTCATTCTCCATCTCCCTCTCCCTCACTCACTCTCCATCGCCCTCTCTCACTCACTCTCCATCTCCCTCACTCACTCTCCATCTCCCTCAATCACTCTCAATCTCCCTCTCTCCCTCCCTCCCTCTCTGCATCTCTCCCTCACTCACTCTCCATCTTCCTCTCTCTCCATCTCCCTCCCTTTCTCTCCATCACCCTCTCTCTTCATCTCCCTCCCTCTCTCTCCATTTCCCCCTCACTCACTCTCCATCTCCCTCACTCACTCTCCATCTCCCTCTCTCACACTCCATCTCCCTCTCTCTCCATCTCCGTCTCACTCACTCTCCATCTCCCTCTCTCCCTCACTCTCCATCTCTCTCCCTCCCTATCTCCATCTCCCTCTCACTCACTCACTCTCCATCTCCCTCCCTCTCCATCTCCCTCTCTCTCCATCACCCTCTCTCTCCCTCACTCACTCTCCATCTCCCTCTCTCCCTCCCTCTATCTCCATCTCCCTCTCTCGCTACCTCTATCTCCATCTCCCTCTCTCACTACGTCTATCTCCATCGCCCTCACTCTCCATCTCCCTCTCTCTTCCTCACTCACTCTCCATCTCCCTCTCTCCCTCACTCACTCTCCATCTCCCTCTCTCTGTCCATCGCCCTCTCTCTCTCCATCTCCCTCACTCACTCTCTCACTCACTCTCCATTTCCCTCACTCACTCTCCATCTCCCTCACTCTCTCTCAAACTCTCCATCTCCCTCACTCTCTCACTCTCCATCTCCCTCTCTCCCTCCCTCTCCTTCACTCACTCTCCATGTCCCTCTCCTTCACACACTCTCCATCTCCCTCTCTCCCTCCCTCTATCTCCATCTCTCCCTCACTCACTATCACCCTCTCTCTCCCTCTCCAGCTCCCTCCCTCACTCACTCTCCATCTCCCTCACTCTCCATCTCCCTATGTGCCTCCCTCTATCTCCGTCTCTCCCTCACTCACTCTCCATCTCCCTCACTCACCATCTCCCTCTCTCACTCTCCATCTCCCTCCCTCTATCCCCATCTCTCCCTCACTCACCCTCCATCTCCCTCCCTCTATCTCCATCTCTCTCCCTCTATCTCCATCTCCTTCTTTCCCTCCCTCTCTCTCCATCTCCCTCTCTCACTCTTCATCGCCCTCTCTCCCTCACTCACACTCCATCTCCCTCCCTCACTCTCCATCTCCCTCACTCTCCCTCCCTCTATCTCCATCTCCCTCCCTCTATCTCCATCACTCACTCTCCATCTCCCTCACTCACTCTCCATCTCCCTCACTCTTCATCTCCCTCTCTCCCTCCCTCACTCTCCATCTCCCTCACTCTCCCTCCCTCTATCTCCATCTCCCTCCCTCTATCTCCATCACTCACTCTCCATCTCTCTCCCTCACTCTCCATCTCCCTCTCTCATCATCTCCCTCAATCACTCTCCATCTCCCTCAATCACTCTCAACCTCCCTCTCCATCTCCCTCCCTCTCTGCATCTCTCCCTCACTCACTCTCTCCATCTCCCTCTCTCCCTCACTCACTCTCCATCTCCCACTCTCTCCATCTCCTTCTCACTCACTCTCCATCTCCTTCTCTCCCTCACTCTCCATCTCTCTCCCTCCCTATCTCCATCTCCCTCTCACTCACTCACTATCTACATCTCTCTCTCTCCCTCACTCTCCATCTCTCTCTCCCACTCTCTCCATCTCCCTCTCTCTCCATCTCCCTCCCTCACTCTCCATCTCCCTCCCTCTATCTCCATCTCCCCCTCTCTCACTCTCCATCTCCCTCTCACTCTCCATCTCCCTCACTCACTCTCCACCTCCCTCACTCTCTCTCCATCTCACTCTATCTCCATATCCATCTCGCCCTCCCTCTATCTCCATCTCCCTCTCTCCCACCCTCTATCTCCATCTCCCTCTTTCCCTCACTCACTCTCCACCTTCCTCCCTCTCCATCTCCCTCTCTCCCTCCCTCTCTCTCACTCTCCATCACCCTCTCTCTCCCTCACTCACTCTCCATCTCCCTCACTCCCTCCCTCTATCTCCATCTCGCTCTCTCGCTACCTCTATCTCCATCTCCCTCACTCTCCATCTCCCTCTCTCTTCCTCACTCACTCTCCATCTCCCTCTCTCTCTCCATCTCCCCCTCACTCACTCTCTCACTCACTCTCCATTTCCCTCACTCACTCTCCATCTCCCTCTCTCTCCATCTCCCTCTCACTCACTCTCCATCTCCCTCTCTCCCTCACTCCATCTCTCTCCCTCCCTATCTCCATCTCCCTCTCACTCACCCACTATCTACCTCTCTCTCTCCCTCACTCTCCATCTCTCTCTCCCACTCTCTCCATCTCCCTCTCTCTCCATCTCCCTCACTCACCCTCCATCTCCCTCCCTCTCCATCTCTCCCTCACTCACTCTCCATCACCCTCCCTCTCCATCTCCCTCTCTCCCTCCCTCTCTCATTCTCCATCTCCCTCACTCACTCTCCATCTCCCTCTCTCCCTCACTCACTCACTCTCCATCTCCCTCTCTCACTCTCCATCTCCCTCTTTCTCCTTCACTCACTCTCCATCTCCCTCTCTCTCCATCGCCCCCTCTCTCTCCATCTCTCTCACTCACTCTCCATCTCCCTCTCTCTCACTCACTCACTCTCCATCTCCCTCTCTCACTCACTCTCCATCTCCCTCCCTCACTCACTCTCCATCTCCCTCCATCTCCTTCAATCACTCTCCCTCCCTCTATCTCCATCTCCCTCACTCACTCTCCATCTCTCTCCCTCAGTCTCCATCTCCCTCCCTCTATCTCCATTACCCTCCATGTCTCCATCTCCCTCCCTCTCTCTCACTCACTCTCCATCTCCTTCTCTCTCCCTCCCTCTCTCTCTCCCTCATTCACTCTCCATCTCCCTCTCTCACACTCCATCTCCCTCCCTCACTCTCCACCTCCCTCCCTCACTCTCCATCTTCCTCCGTCTATCTCCATCTCTCACTCACTCATTCTTCATCTCCCCCTCTCTCCATCTCCCTCTCTCACTCTCCATCTCCCTCACTCCCTCCCTCTATCTCCATCTCCCTCTCTCGCTACCTCTATCTCCATCTCCCTCACTCACTCTCCATCTCTCTCCCTCATTCACTCTCCATCTCCCTTTCTCTCTCTCTCCCTCACTCTCTCCATCTCCCTCTCTCTTTCCCTCACTCTCCATCTCCCTCACTCACTCTCCACCTCCCTCACTCCTCTCTCCATCTCCCTCTATCTCCATATCCGTCTCGCCCTCCCTCTATCTCCATCTCTCCCTCACTCACTCTCCATCTCCCTCCCTCCCTCACTCACTCTCCATCGGCCCCTCTCTCTCCCTTTTTCACTCTCCATCTCCCTCTCTCCCTCACTCTCTCCATTCCCCTCTCTCCCTCACTCACTCTCCATCTCCCTCCCTCTCTCACTCACTCTCCATGTCCCTCCCTCTTTCCCTCCCTCTATCTCCATCTCCCTCCCTCACTCTCCATCTCCCTCTCTCCCACCCTCTATCTCCATCTCCCTCACTCCCTCCCTCTATCTCCATTACCCTCCCTCTATCTCCATTACCCTCCCTCTATCTCCATCTCCCGCCCTCTCTCCCTCACTCACTCTCCATCTCCCTCTCTCACACTCCATCTCTCACTCTCCATCTCCCTCCCTCACTCTCCATCTCCCTCCCTCTATCTCCATCTCTCACTCACTAATTCTTCATCTCCCCCTCTCTCACACACACCATCTCCCTCTCTCACTCTCCATCTCCCTCACTCCCTCCCTCTATCTCCATCTCCCTCTCTCGCTACCTCTATCTCCATCTCCCTCACTCACTCTCCATCTCCCTTACTCACTCTCCATCTCCCATTCTCTCTCTCTCCCTCACTCTCTCCATCTCCCTCTCTTCTCACTCACTCTCCATCTCCCTCACTCACTCTCCATCTCCCTCTCTCTCCCTCACTCTCTCCATCTCCCTCTCTCTCTCACTCACTCTCCATCTCCCTCACTCACTCTCCATCTCCCTCTCACTCTCCCTCACTCACCATCTCCCTTGCTCTCCCTCACTCACTCTCCATCTCCCTCTCTCCATCTCTCTCCCTCCCTATCTCCATCTCCCTCTCACTCACTCACTATCTACCTCTCTCTCCCTCACTCTCCATCTCTCTCTCTCCCACTCTCTCCATCTCCCTCACTCACTCTCCCTCCCTGACTCACCCTCCATCTCCATTTCTCTCCCTCCATCTCCCTCTTTCCCTCCCTCTATCTCCATCTGTTCCTCTCCATCTCCCTTTCTCACTCATCATCTCCCTCTCTCCCTCACTCACTCTCCATCTCCCTCCCTCTATCTCCATCACTCACTCTCCATCTCTCTCCCTCACTCTCCATCTCCCTCACTCACTCTCCATCTCCCTCTCTCACTCATTCTCCATCTCCCTCCCTCTCTGCATCTCTCCCTCACTCACTCTCCATCTTCCTCTCTCCATCTCCCTCCCTTTCTCTCCATCACCCTCTCTCTTCATCTCCCTCCCTCTCTCTCTCTCCATCTCCCCCTCACTCACTCTCCATCTCCCTCACTCACTCTCCATCTCCCTCACTCATTCTCCATCACCCTCTCTCCCTCACTCACTCTCCATCTCTCTCCCTAACTCACTCTCCATCTCCCTCTCTCTCCCTCACTCACTCTCCATCTCCCTCTCTCTCTCCATCGCCCCCTCTCTCTCCATCTCTCTCACTCACTCTCCATCTCCCTCTCTCTCTCTCTCCCTCACTCACTCTCCATCTCCCTCTCTCCCTCACTCACTCTCCATCTCTCTCCCTAACTCACTCTCCATCTCCCTCTCTCTCCCTCACTCACTCTCCATCTCCCTCTCTCTCTCCATCGCCCCCTCTCTCTCCATCTCCCTCACTCACTCTCCATCTCCCTCTCTCACTCATTCTCCATCTCCCTCCCTCTCTGCATCTCTCCCTCACTCACTCTCCATCTTCCTCTCTCCATCTCCCTCCCTTTCTCTCCATCACCCTCTCTCTTCATCTCCCTCCCTCTCTCTCTCTCCATCTCCCCCTCACTCACTCTCCATCTCCCTCACTCACTCTCCATCTCCCTCTCTCTCCCTCACTCATTCTCCATCACCCTCTCTCCCTCACTCACTCTCCATCTCTCTCCCTAACTCACTCTCCATTCCCCTCTCTCCCTCACTCACTCTCCATCTCCCTCCCTCTCACTCACTCTCCATGTCCCTCCCTCTTTCCCTCCCTCTATCTCCATCTCCCTCCCTCACTCTCCATCTCCCTCTCTCCCACCCTCTATCTCCATCTCCCTCACTCCCTCCCTCTATCTCCATTACCCTCCCTCTATCTCCATTACCCTCCCTCTATCTCCATCTCCCGCCCTCTCTCCCTCACTCACTCTCCATCTCCCTCTCTCACACTCCATCTCTCACTCTCAATCTCCCTCCCTCACTCTCCATCTCCCTCCCTCTATCTCCATCTCTCACTCACTAATTCTTCATCTCCCCCTCTCTCACACACACCATCTCCCTCTCTCACTCTCCATCTCCCTCACTCCCTCCCTCTATCTCCATCTCCCTCTCTCGCTACCTCTATCTCCATCTCCCTCACTCACTCTCCATCTCCCTTACTCACTCTCCATCTCCCATTCTCTCTCTCCCTCACTCTCTCCATCTCCCTCTCTTTCTCACTCACTCTCCATCTCCCTCACTCACTCTCCATCTCCCTCTCTCTCCCTCACTCTCTCCATCTCCCTCTCTCTCTCACTCACTCTCCATCTCCCTCACTCACTCTCCATCTCCCTCTCTCTCTCCCTCACTCACCATCTCCCTTGCTCTCCCTCACTCACTCTCCATCTCCCTCTCTCTCCATCTCTCTCCCTCCCTATCTCCATCTCCCTCTCACTCACTCACTATCTACCTCTCTCTCCCTCACTCTCCATCTCTCTCTCCCACTCTCTCCATCTCCCTCACTCACTCTCCCTCCCTGACTCACCCTCCATCTCCCTCTTTCCCTCCCTCTATCTCCATCTGTTCCTCTCCATCTCCCTCTCTCCCTCACTCACTCTCCATCTCCCTCCCTCTATCTCCATCACTCACTCTCCATCTCTCTCCCTCACTCACTCTCCATCTCCCTCTCTCACTCATTCTCCATCTCCCTCCCTCTCTGCATCTCTCCCTCACTCACTCTCCATCTTCCTCTCTCCATCTCCCTCCCTTTCTCTCCATCACCCTCTCTCTTCATCTCCCTCCCTCTCTCTCTCTCCAT
This sequence comes from Chiloscyllium plagiosum, assembly GCF_037043375.1. Lineage (NCBI taxonomy): Eukaryota > Metazoa > Chordata > Chondrichthyes > Orectolobiformes > Hemiscylliidae > Chiloscyllium > Chiloscyllium plagiosum. The sequence goes on along the minus strand of NW_028270164.1, from coordinate 57,752,173 downwards.
CTCCCCCTCACTCACTCTCCATCTCCCTCACTCACTCTCCATCTCCCTCTCTCTCCCTCACTCATTCTCCATCACCCTCTCTCCCTCACTCACTCTCCATCTCTCTCCCTAACTCACTCTCCATCTCCCTCTCTCTCCCTCACTCACTCTCCATCTCCCTCTCTCTCTCCATCGCCCCCTCTCTCTCCATCTCTCTCACTCACTCTCCATCTCCCTCTCTCTCTCTCCCTCACTCACTCTCCATCTCCCTCTCTGCCTCACTCACTCTCCATCTCCCTCTCTCCCTCACTCACTCTCCATCTCCCTCTCTCTCACTCACTCTCCATCTCCCTCTCCCTCCATCACTCACTCTCCATCTCCCTCTCTCTCCATCTCCCACTCTCTCCCTCACTCTCCATCTCTCTCTCTCACACTCTCTCCTTCTCCCACCCTCCCTCACTCTCCATCTCCCTCTCTCCCTCCCTCTATCTCCATTACCCTCCATCTGTCTCCCTCTCTCTCACTCACTCTCCATCTCCCTCTCTCACACTCCATCTCCATCTCTCACTCTCCACCTCCCTCCCTCACTCTCCATCTCCCTCCCTCACTCTCCATCTCCCTCCCTCACTCTCCATCTCCCTCCCTCTATCTCCATCTCCCCCTCTCTCACTCTCCATCTCCCTCTCACTCTCCATCTCTCTCACTCTCCATCTCCCTCACTCACTCTCCATCTCCCTCACTCACTCTCCATCTCCCTCTACCTCCATATCCATCTCACCCTCCCTCTATCTCCATCTCTCCCTCACTCACTCTCCATCTCCCTCTCTCCCTCCCTCACTCTCCATCGCCCCCTCTCTCTCCCTCATTCACTCTCCACCTCCCTCTCCCTCACTCACTCTCCATCTCCCTCACTCGCTCCATTTCCCTCTCTCCCTCACTCACTCTCCATCTCCCTCTCTCACTCTCCATGTCCCTCCCTCTTTCCCTCTCTCTCTCTCCATGTCACTCCCTATCTCCATTTTCCTCCCTCCCTCACCCACTCTCCATCTCCCTCTTTCTCTCCCTCACTCACTCTCCATCACCCCCTCTTTCTCCCTCACTCACTCTCCATCTCCCTCACTCCCTCCCTCTCCATCTCCCTCTCTCTATATCACCCTCTCTCTTCATCTCCCTCCCTCTCTCTCTCTCCATCTCCCCCTCACTCACTCTCCATCTCCCTCACTCACTCTCCATCTCCCTCTCTTTCCCTCACTCATTCTCCATCACCCTCTCTCCCTCACTCACTCTCCATCTCTCTCCCTCACTCACTCTCCATCTCCCTCTCTCTCCCTCACTCACTCTCCATCTCCCTCTCTCTCCATCGCCCCCTCTCTCTCCATCTCCCTCTCTCTCTCTCCCTCACTCACTCTCCATCTCCCTCTCTCCCTCACTCACTCTCCATCTCCCTCTCTCTCACTCACTCTCCATCTCCCTCCCTCTCCTTCAATCACTCTCCCTCCCTCTATCTCCATCTCCCTCTCCCTCCATCACTCACTCTCCATCTCCCTCTCTCTCCCTCACTCTCCATCTCCCACTCTCTCCCTCACTCTCCATCTCTCTCTCTCACACTCTCTCCTTCTCCCACCCTCCCTCACTCTCCATCTCCCTCTCTCCCTCCCTCTATCTCCATTACCCTCCATCTGTCTCCCTCTCTCTCACTCACTCTCCATCTCCCTCTCTCACACTCCATCTCCCCCTCTCTCTCTCCATCTCCCTCTCACTCTCCATCTCCCTCACTCACTCTCCATCTCCCTCACTCACTCTCCATCTCCCTTTCTCTCTCTCCCTCACTCACTCTCCACCTCCCTCACTCTCTCTCCATCTCCCTCTACCTCCATATCCATCTCGCCCTCCCTCTATCTCCATCTCTCCCTCACTCACTCTCCATCTCCCTCTCTCCCTCCCTCACTCTCCATCGCCCCCTCTCTCTCCCTCATTCACTCTCCACCTCCCTCTCTCTCCCTCACTCACTCTCCATCTCCCTCACTCGCTCCATTTCCCTCTCTCCCTCACTCACTCTCCATCTCCCTCTCTCACTCTCCATGTCCCTCCCTCTTTCCCTCTCTCCATGTCACTCCCTATCTCCATTTTCCTCCCTCCCTCACCCACTCTCCATCTCCCTCTTTCTCTCCCTCACTCACTCTCCATCACCCCCTCTTTCTCCCTCACTCACTCTCCATCTCCCTCACTCACTCACCCTCCATCTCCCTCCCTCTATCTCCATCTCCCTCCCTCTATCTCCATCTCCCTCTCTCCCACCCTCTATCTCCATCTCCCTCTTTCCCTCACTCACTCTCCATCTCCCTCCCTCTCCATCTCCCTCCCTCTCCATTTCCCTCCCTCTCCATCTCCCTCTCTCTCCCTCTCCATCTCCCTCTCTCTCTCTCTCCATCACCCTCTCTCTCCCTCACTCACTCTCCATCTCCCTCACTCCCTCCCTCTATCTCCATCTCATTCTCTCGCTACCTCTATCTCCATCTCCCTCTCTCGCTACGTCTATCTCCATCGACCTCACTCTCCATCTCCCTCTCTCTTCCTCACTCACTCTCCATCTCCCTCACTCACTCTCCATCTCCCTCTCTCTGTCCATCGCCCTCTCTCTCTCCATCTCTCCCTCACTCACTCTCTCACTCACTCTCCATTTCCCTCACTCACTCTCCATCTCCCTCTCTCTCCATCTCCCTCTCACTCACTCTCCATCTCCCTCTCACTCACTCTCCATCTCCCTCTCTCTCTCACTCCATCTCTCTCCCTCCCTATCTCCATCTCCCTCTCACTCACTCACTATCTACCTCTCTCTCTCCCTCACTCTCCATCTCTCTCTCCCTCACTCTCCATCTCCCTCTCTCTCCATCTCCCTCACTCACCCTCCATCTCCCTCCCTCCCTCACTCACTCTCCATCACCCTCCCTCTCCATCTCTCCCTCCCTCTCTCACTCTCCATCTCCCTCTCTCTCCCTCACTCTCCATCTCCCACTCTCTCCCTCACTCTCCATCTCTCTCTCTCACACTCTCTCCTTCTCCCACCCTCCCTCACTCTCCATCTCCCTCTCTCCCTCCCTCTATCTCCATTACCCTCCATCTGTCTCCCTCTCTCTCACTCACTCTCCATCTCCCTCTCTCACACTCCATCTACATCTCTCACTCTCCACCTCCCTCCCTCACTCTCCATCTCCCTCCCTCACTCTCCATCTCCCTCACTCACTCTCCATCTCCCTTTCTCTCTCCCTCACTCTCTCCATCTCCCTCACTCACTCTCCACCTCCCTCACTCTCTCTCCATCTCCCTCTACCTCCATATCCATCTCGCCCTCCCTCTATCTCCATCTCTCCCTCACTCACTCTCCATCTCCCTCACTCTCCATCGCCCTCTCTCTCCCTCATTCACTCTCCACCTCCCTCTCTCTCCCTCACTCACTCTCCATCTCCCTCACTCGCTCCATTTCCCTCTCTCCCTCACTCACTCTCCATCTCCCTCTCTCACTCTCCATGTCCCTCCCTCTTTCCCTCTCTCTCTCCATGTCACTCCCTATCTCCATTTTCCTCCCTCCCTCACCCACTCTCCATCTCCCTCTTTCTCTCCCTCACTCACTCTCCATCACCCCCTCTTTCTCCCTCACTCACTCTCCATCTCCCTCACTCACTCACCCTCCATCTCCCTCCCTCTATCTCCATCTCCCTCCCTCTATCTCCATCTCCCTCTCTCCCACCCTCTATCTCCATCTCCCTCTTTCCCTCACTCACTCTCCATCTCCCTCCCTCTCCATCTCCCTCTCTCTCTCTCCATCACCCTCTCTCTCCCTCACTCACTCTCCATCTCCCTCACTCCCTCCCTCTATCTCCATCTCATTCTCTCGCTACCTCTATCTCCATCTCCCTCTCTCGCTACGTCTATCTCCATCGCCCTCACTCTCCATCTCCCTCTCTCTTCCTCACTCACTCTCTATCTCCCTCTCTCCCTCACTCACTCTCCATCTCCCTCTCTCTGTCCATCGCCCTCTCTCTCTCCATCTCTCCCTCACTCACTCACTCTCCATTTCCCTCACTCACTCTCCATCTCCCCCTCTCTCTCTCAAACTCTCCATCTCCCTCACTCTCTCACTCTCCATCTCCCTCTCTCCCTCCCTCACTCTCCATCTCCCTCCCTCACTCTCCATCTCCCTCTCTCCCTCCCTCTCCTTCACTCACTCTCCATCTCCCTCTCCTTCACACACTCTCCATCTCCCTCTCTCCCTCCCTCTATCTCCATCTCTCCCTCACTCACTATCACCCTCTCTCTCCCTCTCCAGCTCCCTCCCTCACTCACTCTCCATCTCCCTCACTCTCCATCTCCCTATGTGCCTCCCTCTATCTCCGTCTCTCCCTCACTCACTCTCCATCTCCCTCCCTCTATCTCCATCTCCTTCTTTCCCTCCCTCTATCTCCATCTCCCTCTCACTCTTCATCCCCATCTCTCCCTCACTCACCCTCCATCTCCCTCCCTCTATCTCCATCTCTCTCCCTCTATCTCCATCTCCTTCTTTCCCTCCCTCTATCTCCATCTCCCTCTCTCACTCTTCATCTCCCTCTCTCCCTCACTCACACTCCATCTCCCTCCCTCACTCTCCAACTCCCTCACTCTCCCTCCCTCTATCTCCATCTCCCTCCCTCTATCTCCATCTCCCTCCCTCTATCTCCATCACTCACTCTCCATCTCCCTCACTCACTCTCCATCTCCCTCAATCACTCTCAACCTCCCTCTCTCCCTTCGTCTCCATCTCCCTCCCTCTCTGCATCTCTCCCTCACTCACTCTCCATCACACTCTCTCTCCATCTCCCTCCCTCTCTCTCCATCTCCCCCTCACTCACTCTCCATCTCCCTCTCTCCCTCACTCACTCTCCATCTCCCTCTCTCTCCATCTCCTTCTCACTCACTCTCCATCTCCCTCACTCTCCATCTCTCCCTCCCTATCTCCATCTCCCTCTCACTCACTCACTATCTACATCTCTCTCTCTCCCTCACTCTCCATCTCCCTCTCTCTCCATCTCCCTCACTTACTCTCCCTCCCTCACTCACCCTCCATCTCCCTCCCTCTATCTCCATCCCTCTCCATCTCTCCATCGACCTCCCTCTCCATCTCCCTCACTCCCTCCATCTCTCACTCTCCATCTCCCTCTCTCTCCCTCACTCACTCTCCATCTCCCTTTCTCTCTCTCTCCCTCACTCTCTCCATCTCTCTCTCTCTCCCTCTCTTTCCCTCACTCTCCATCTCCCTCACTCACTCTCCACCTCCCTCACTCTCTCTCCATCTCCCTCTATCTCCATATCCGTCTCGCCCTCCCTCTATCTCCATCTCTCCCTCACTCACTCTCCATCTCCCTCCCTCACTCACTCTCCATCGCCCCCTCTCTCCCTCATTCACTCTCCATCTCCCTCTCTCTCTCAATTTCCCTCTCTCCCTCACTCTCCATCTCCCTCTCTCTCTTCATCTCCCTTCCTCTCTCTCTCCATGTCCCTCCCTCTTTCCCTCTCTCTCCATGTCACTCCCATCTCCATTTTCCTCTCTCCCTCACCCACTTACCATCTCCCTCTTTCTCTCGCTCACTCACTCTCCATCTCCCTCTTTCTCTCCCTCACTCACTCTCCATCTCCCTCCCTCACTCACTCTCCATCTCCCTCACTCACCATCTCCCTCTCTCTCTCTCACTCTCCATCTCCCTCCCTCTCTCTCACTCTCCATCTCCCTCCCTCTATCTCCATCTCTCCCTCACTCACCCTCCATCTCCCTCCCTCTATCTCCATCTCTCTCCCTCTATCTCCATCTCCTTCTTTCCCTCCCTCTATCTCTATCTCTCCCTCTCACTCTTCATCTCCCTCTCTCACACTCCATCTCCCTCACTCTCCCTCCCTCTATCTCCATCTCCCGCCCTCTATCTCCATCACTCATTCTCCATCTCTCATCATCTCCCTCACTCACTCTCCATCTCCCTCAATCACTCTCAAGCTCCCTCTCTCCCTTCGTCTCCATCTCCCTCCCTCTCTGCATCTCTCCCTCACTCACTCTACATCTTCCTCTCTCTCCATCTCCCTCCCTTTCTCTCCATCTCCCCCTGACTCACTCTCCATCTCCCTCACTCTCCATCTCCCTCTCTCCCTCACTCACTCTCCATCTCCCTCTCACTCACTCTCCATCTCCCTCTCTCCCTCACTCTCCATCTCTCCCTCCCTATCTCCATCTCCCTCTCACTCACTCACTATCTACCTCTCTCTCTCCCTCACTCTCCATCTCTCTCTCTCCCACTCTCTCCATCTCCCTCACTCACTCTCCCTCCCTCACCCTCCATCTCCCTCCCTCCCTCTCCATCTCTCCCTCATTCACTCTCCATCTCCCTCTCCATCTCCCTCTCTCCATCTCCCTCACTCACTCTCCATCTCCCTCTCTCCCTCACTCACTCTCCATCTCCCTCTCTCTCCCTCACTCACTCTCCATCTCCCTCTCTCTCCCTCACTCACTCTCCATCTCCCTCTCTCTCCCTCACTCTCTCCATCTCCCTCTCCATCGCCCCCTCTCTCCATCTCTCTCACTCACTCTCCATCTCCCTCTCTCTCTCTCACTCACTCTCCATCTCCCTCTCTCACTCACTCTCCATCTCCCTCCCTCTCCTTCAATCACTCTCCCTCCCTCTATCTCCATCTCCCTCACTCACTCTCCATCTCTCTCTCTCCCTCACTCTCCATCTACCTCTCTCCCTCCCTCTATCTCCATCTCCATCTCTCTCTCTCCCTCACTCTCCATCTACCTCTCTCCCTCCCTCTATCTCCATTCCCCTCCCTCTCTCTCCATCTCCTTCTCTCTCCCTCCCTCTCTCACTCTCCATCTCCCTCTCTCACACTCCATCTCCCTCCCTCACTCTCCATCTCCCTCCCTCACTCTCCATCTTCCTCCCTCACTCTCCATCTCTCACTCACTCATTCTTCATCTCCCCCTCTCTCTCTCCATCTCCCTCTCTCACTCTCCATCTCCCTCACTCACTCTCCATCTCCCTCTCTCTCCCTCATTCACTGTCCATCTCCCTTTCTCTCTCTCTCCCTCACTCTCTCCATCTCCCTCTCCCTCACTCTCCATCTCCCTCACTCTTTCCTTCACTCTCCATCTCCCTCACTATCTCCCTCACTCACTCTCCACCTCCCTCATTCTCTCTCCATCTCCCTCTATCTCCATATCCGTCTCGCCCTCCCTCTATCTCCATCTCTCCCTCACTCACTCTCCATCTCCCTCCCTCACTCACTCTCCATCGCCCCCTCTCTCTTCCTCATTCACTCTCCATCTCCCTCCCTCTCTATCTCCCTCACTCTCTCAATTTCCCTCTCTCCCTCACTCACTCTCCATCTCCCTCTCTCTCCCCATGTCCCTCCCTCTTTCCCTCTCTCCATGTCACTCCCTATCTCCATTTTCCTCTCTCCCTCACCCACTCTCCATCTCCCTCTTTCTCTCGCTCACTCACTCTCCATCTCCCACTTTCTCTCCCTCACTCACTCTCCATCTCCCTCCCTCACTCTCCATCTCCCTCCCTCACTCACTCTCCATCTCCCTCTCTCCCTCACTCACTCTCCATCTCCCTCTCTCTCCCTCACTCAATCTCCATCTCCCTCTCTACCTCACTCTCTCCATTCCCCTCTCTCCCTCACTCACTCTCCATCTCGCTCTCTCTTCATCTCCCTCCCTCTCTCACTCTCCATGTCCCTCCCTCTTTCCCTCTCTCACTCTCCATGTCCCTCCCTCTTTCCCTTTCTCTCTCCATTTTCCTCTCTCCCTCCCTCTCCCTCACCCACTCTCCATCTCCCTCTTTCTCTCCCTCACTCACTCCATCTCCCTCTCTCTCCCTCACTCACTCTCCATCTCCCTCTTTCTCTCCCTCACTCACTCTCCATCTCTCCCTCACTCACTCTCCATCTCCCTCTCTCTCCCCATGTCCCTCCGTCTTTCCCTCTCTCCATGTCACTCCCTATCTCCATTTTCCTCTCTCCCTCACCCACTCCCCATCTCCCTCTTTCTCTCGCTCACTCACTCTCCATCTCCCTCTTTCTCTCCCTCACTCACGCTCCATCTCCCTCTTTCTCTCCCTCACTCACTCTCCATCTCCCTCCCTCACTCACTCTCCATCTCCCTCTCTCCCTCACTCACTCTCCATCTCCCTCTCTCTCCCTCACTCAATCTCCATCTCCCTCTCTACCTCACTCTCTCCATTCCCCTCTCTCCCTCACTCACTCTCCATCTCCCTCACTCTCCATGTCCCTCCCTCTTTCCCTCTCTCACTCTCCATGTCCCTCCCTCTTTCCCTTTCTCTCTCCATTTTCCTCTCTCCCTCCCTCTCCCTCACCCACTCTCCATCTCCCTCTTTCTCTCCATTACTCACTCCATCTCCCTCTCTCACTCTCCATCTCCCTCTTTCTCTCCCTCACTCACTCTCCATCTCTCCCTCACTCACTCTCCATCTCCCTCTCTCTCCCCATGTCCCTCCCTCTTTCCATGTCACTCCCTATCTCCATTTTCCTCTCTCCCTCACCCACTCTCCATCTCCCTCTTTCTCTCGCTCACTCATTCTCCATCTCCCTCTCCCTCACTCACTCTCCATCTCCCTCTTTCTCTCCCTCACTCACTCTCCATCTCCCTCCCTCACTCTCCATCTCCCTCTCTCCCTCACTCACTCTCCATCTCCCTCTCTCTCCCTCACTCAATCTCCATCTCCCTCTCTACCTCACTCTCTCCATTCCCCTCTCTCCCTCACTCAATCTCCATCTCCCTCTCTACCTCACTCTCTCCATTCCCCTCTCTCCCTCACTCACTCTCCATCTCCCTCTCTCTTCATCTCCCTCCCTCTCTCACTCTCCATGTCCCTCCCTCTTTCCCTCTCTCACTCTCCATGTCCCTCCCTCTTTCCCTTTATCTCTCCATTTTCCTCTCTCCTCCCCCACTCTCCATCTCCCTCTTTCTCTCCCTCACTCACTCCATCTCCCTCTCTCTCCCTCACTCACTCTCCATCTCCCTCTCTCTCCCTCACTCACTCTCCATCTCCCTCACTCACTCTCCATCTCCCTCTATCCCTCACTCTCTCCATTTCCCTCTCTCCCTCACACTCTCCATCTCCCTCCCTCTCTCTCACTCTCCATGTACCTCCCTCTTTCCCTCTCTCACTCTCCATGTCCCTTCCTCTTTTCCCCTCTCTCGCCATTTTCCTCTCTCCCTCCCTCTCCCTCACCCACTCTCCATCTCCCTCTTTCTCTCCCTCACTCACTCTCAATCTCCCTCTTTCTCTCCCTCACTCACTCACCATCTCCCTCTTTCTCTCCCTCACTCACTCTCCATCTCCCTCTCTCCCTCACTCACTCTCCATCTCCCTCTCTCTCCCTCACTCTCCATCTATCCCTCTCTCTCCCTCACTCTCCATCTTCCTCTCTCTCCTTCACTCTCCATCTTCCTCTCTCCCTCACTCTCCATCTTCCTCTCTCCCTCACTCTCCATCTCCCTCTCTCCATCTCCCTCACTCTCTCCATCTCCCTCCCTCTATCTCCATTTCTCTCTCCCTCACTCTCCATCTCTCTCTCCCTCACTCACCATCTCCCTCTCCCTCACTCACCATCTCCCACTCTCTCTCCCTCACTCACTCTCCATCTCCCTCACCCTCACTCACTCACTCTCCATCTCCCTCACTCTCACTCACTCACTCTCCATCTCCCTCACTATCTCCCTCCCTCTCTCGCCATCTCCCTCTCTTTCTCCATCTCTCCCTCCCTCACTCTTCAACTCTCTCTCTCTCCATCTCCCTCACTCACTCTCCTCTCTCTCCTTCAATCACTCTCCCTCCCTATCTCCCTCCCTCTATCTCCATCTCTCCCTCCCTCTATCTCCATCTCCCTCACTCTCCATCTCCCATTCTCTCCCTCACTCTCCATCTCCCCAACACTGTCCATCTCTCTCTCACACTCACTCTCCTTCTCCCACCCTCCATCATCCTCCCTCCCTCTATCTCCATCTCCCTCCCTCACTCTCCATCTCCCTCTCTCCCACCCTCTATCTCCATCTCCCTCACTCCCTCCATCTCTCACTCTCCATCTCTCACTCTCCATCTCCCTCCCTCACTCTCCATCTCCCTCTCTCCATCTCCCTCACTCTCTCCATCTCCCTCCCTGTATCTCCATCTTCCTCTCCATTTCTCTCTCCCTCACTCTCCATCTCTCTCTCCCTCACTCACCATCTCCCTCACTCACCATCTCCCTCTCTCTCTCCCTCACTCACTCTCCATCTCCCCCTCTCTCTCCCTCACTCATCTCCCTCACCCTCACTCACTCACTCTCCATCTCCCTCACTATCTCCCTCCCTCTCTCTCCATCTCCCTCTCTTTCTCCATCTCTCCCTCCCTCACTCTTCAACTCTCTCTCTCTCCATCTCCCTCTCTCTCCTTCAATCACTCTCCCTCCCTATCTCCCTCCCTCTATCTCCATCTCTCCCTCCCTCTATCTCCATCTCCCTCACTCTCCATCTCCCATTCTCTCCCTCACTCTCCATCTCCCCAACACTGTCCATCTCTCTCTCACACTCACTCTCCTTCTCCCACCCTCCATCATCCTCCCTCCCTCTATCTCCATCTCCCTCCCTCACTCTCCATCTCCCTCTCTCCCACCCTCTATCTCCATCTCCCTCACTCCCTCCCTCACTCCATCTCTCACTCTCCATCTCCCTCCCTCTATCTCCATCTCTCACTCACTAATTCTTCATCTCCCCCTCTCTCACACACACCATCTCCCTCACTCACTCTCCATCTCCCTCTCTCCCTCACTCACTCTCCATCTCCCCCTCTCTCTCCCTCACTCACTCCCCATCTCCCTCACCCTCACTCACTCACTCTCCATCTCCCTCACTATCTCCCTCCCTCTCTCTCCATCTCCCTCTCTTTCTCCATCTCTCCCTCCCTCACTCTTCAACTCTCTCTCTCTCCATCTCCCTCTCTCTCCTTCAATCACTCTCCCTCCTTCTCCCACCCTCCATCATCCTCCCTCCCTCTATCTCCATCTCCCTTCCTCACTCTCCATCTTCCTCTCTCCCACCCTCTATCTCCATCTCCCTCACTCCCTCCCTCACTCCATCTCTCACTCTCCATCTCCCTCCCTCACTCTCCATCTCCCTCCCTCTATCTCCATCTCTCACTCACTAATTCTTCATCTCCCCCTCTCTCACACACACCATCTCCCTCTCTCACTCTCCATCTCCCTCACTCCCTCCCTCTATCTCCATCTCTCTCTCTCGCTACCTCTATCTCCATCTCCCTCACTCACTCTCCATCTCCCTTACTCACTCTCCATCTCCCATTCTCTCTCTCTCCCTCACTCTCTCCATCTCCCTCTCTCTCTCACTCACTCTCCATCTCCCTCTCTCTCCCTCCCTCTCCCTCACTCACTCTCCATCTCCCTCTCACACACTCCATCTCCATCCCTCACTCTCCATCTCCCTCCCTCTCTCACTCTCTATCTCCCTCCCTCTATCTCCATCTCTCACTCACTCATTCTTCATCTCCCACTCTCTCTCACACTCCATCTCCCTCACTCGCTACCTCTATCTCCATCTCCCTCACTCACTCTCCATCTCCCTTACTCACTCTCCATCTCCCATTCTCTCTCTCTCCCTCACTCTCTCCATCTCCCTCTCTCTCCATCTCCCTCACTCACTCTCCATCTCCCTCCCTCACTCACTCTCCATCGCCCCCTCTCTCCATCTCCCTCACTCACTCACTCTCCATCTCCCTCACTCTCTCCATTTCCCTCTCTCCCTCACTCACTCTCCATCTCCCTCTCACTCTCCATGTCCCTCCCTCTTTCACTCTCTGTCTCCATGTCACTCCCTATCTCCATTTCCTCTCTCCCTCACCCACTCTCCATCTCCCTCTTTCTCTCCCTCACTCACTCCCCATCTCCCTCTTTCTCTCCCTCACTCACTCTCCATCTCCCTCTTTCTCACCCTCACTCACTCTCCATCGCCCCTCTTTCTCCCTCACTCACTCTCCATCTCCCTCTGTCCCTCACTCTCTCCATTTCCCTCTCTCCCTCACTTACTCTCCATCTCCCTCCCTCTCTCACTCTCCATCTCCCTCCCTCTCTCACTCACTCTCCATGTCCCTCCCTCTTTCCCTCTCACACTCTCCATGTCCCTCCCTCTTTCCCTCTCTCTCTCCATTTTCTTCTCTCCCTCCCTCTCCCTCACCCACTCTCCATCTCCCTTTCTCTCCCTCACTCACTCTCCATCTCCCTCTTTCTCTCCTCACTCACTCTCCATCTCCCTCTTTCTCTCCCTCACTCACTCTCCATCTCCCTCTTTCTCTCCCTCACTCACTCTCCACTCTCCCTCTTCTCTCCCTCACTCACTCTTCATCTCCCACTCTCCCTCACTCACTCTCCATCTCCCTCTCTCACTCTCCATCTCCCTCTCTCCCTCACTCACTCTCCATCTCCCTCTCTCTCCCCTCACTCACTCTCCATCTATCCCTCTCTCTCCATCTTCCTCTCTCTCCCTCACTCTCCATCTTCCTCTCTCCCTCACTCTCCATCTTCCTCTCTCCCTCACTCTCCATCTTCCACTCTCCCACACTCCATCTCCCTCCCTCTCTCCATCTCCCTCACTCTATCTCCATCTTCCTCTCTCCCTCTATCTCCATTTCTCCCTCACTCACTCTCCATCTCCTCTCTCCCTCACCCACTCTCCATCTCCCTTTTCTCTCCCTCACCCACTGTCCACCTCCTTCTCTCTCCCTCACTCTCCATCTCTCTCTCCCTCACTCTCCATCTCCCTCTCTCTCCCTCACTCACTCTCCATCTCCCCGTCTCTCCTCACTCACTCTCCATCTCCCTATCTCCCTCCCTCTCTCCTTCTCCCTCTCTTTCTCCATCTCTCCCTCACTCACTCTTCAACTCTCTCTCTCTCCATCTCCCTCACTCACTCTCCATCTCCCTCTCTCTCCTTCAATCACTCTCCCTCCCTCTCCATCTCCCTCCCTCTATCTCCATCTCTCTCTGCCTCTATCTCCATCTCCCTCACTCTCCATCTCCCTTTCTCTCCATCTCCCACTCTCTCCCTCACTGTCCATCTCTCTCTCACACTCACTCTCCTTCTCCCACCCTCCATCATCTCCCTCCCTCTATCTCCATCTCCCTCCCTCTATCTCCATCTCCCTCCCTCACTCTCCATCTCCCTCTCTCCCACCCTCTATCTCCATCTCCTTCCCTCTCTCCCTCACTCACTCTCCATCTATCCCTCTCTCTCCCTCACTCTCCATCTTCCTCTCTCTCTCCTTCACTCTCCATCTTCCTCTCTCCCTCACTCTCCATCTTCCTCTCTCCCTCTCTCTCCATCTCCCTCCCTCTCTCCATCTCCCTCCCTCTATCTCCATCTTCCTCTCTCCTTCTATCTCCATTTCTCCCTCACTCACTCTCCATCTCCTCTCTCCCTCACCCACTCTCCATCTCCCTTTTTCTCTCCCTCACCCACTGTCCACCTCCTTCTCTCTCCCTCACTCTCCATCTCTCTCTCCCTCACTCTCCATCTCCCTCTCTCTCCCTCACTCACTCTCCATCTCCCCGTCTCTCCCTCACTCACTCTCCATCTCCCTCCCTCTCTCCTTCTCCCTCTCTTTCTCCATCTCTCCCTCACTCACTCTTCAACTCTCTCTCTCTCCATCTCCCTCACTCACTCTCCATCTCCCTCTCTCTCCTTCAATCACTCTCCCTCCCTCTCCATCTCCCTCCCTCTATCTCCATCTCTCTCTGCCTCTATCTCCATCTCCCTCACTCTCCATCTCCCTTTCTCTCCATCTCCCACTCTCTCCCTCACTGTCCATCTCTCTCTCTCACACTCACTCTCCTTCTCCCACCCTCCATCATCCTCCCTCCCTCTAACTCCATCTCCCTCCCTCACTCTCCATCTCCCTCTCTCCCACCCTCTCTCTGCCTCTATCTCCATCTCCCTCACTCTCCATCTCCCTTTCTCTCCATCTCCCACTCTCTCCCTCACTGTCCATCTCTCTCTCTCACACTCACTCTCCTTCTCCCACCCTCCATCATCCTCCCTCCCTCTAACTCCATCTCCCTCCCTCACTCTCCATCTCCCTCTCTCCCACCCTCTATCTCCATCTCCCTCCCTCACTCTCCATCTCCCTCTCTCCCTCCCTCTATCTCCATTACCCTCCCTCTATCTCCATCTCCCTCCCTCTCTCCCTCACCCACTCTCCATCTCCCTCTCTCACTCCCTCTCCATCTCCCTCTCTCTCCCTCTCACTCTCCATCTCCCTCTCTCACTCATTAACTCCCTCTTTCCCTCACCCACTGTCCATCTCCCTCACTCTCCATCTCCCTCTCTCTCTCCCTCACTCACTCACTCTCCATCTCCCTCTCTCTCACTCTCAATCACCCCCTCTCTCCATCTTCCTCTCTCTCACTCTCCCCCTCTCTCTCCATCTTCCTCTCTCTCCCTCTCCCTCTCTCTCACTCTCCATCTCCCTCTCTCACTCACTCTCCATCTCCCTCACTCACCCTCCATCTCCCTCACTCACTCTCCATCTCCCTCCCTCTCTCTCCATCTCCCTCTTTCCTTCTCCCTCTCTTTCTCCATCTCTCCCTCACTCCCTCTTCAACTCCCTCTCTCTCTCTACATCTCCCTCACTCACTCTCCATCTCCCTCCCTCTCCTTCAATCACTCTCCAACCCTCTATCTCCCTCCCTCTATCTCCATCTCCCTCCCTCTATCTCCATCTCCCTCTCTCTCCCTCACTGTCCATCTCTCTCTCACACTCACTCTCCTTCTCCCACCCTCCATCATCCTCCCTCCCTCTATCTCCATCTCCCCATCCCTCTATCTCCACCTCCCTCCCACTCTCTCTCTCCCTCACTCACTCTCCATCTCCCTCCATCACTCACTCTCCATCTCCCTCTCCCTCCCTCACTCTCCATCTCCCTCTCTCCCTCACTCACTCTCCATCTCCCTCACTCTCCATCTCCCTCCCTCTATCTCCATCTCCCTTTATCTCCATCTCTCCCTCACTCATTCTCCATCTCCCTCTCTCTCCCTCACTCACTCTCCATCTCCTTCTTTCTCTCCATCGCCCGCTCTCTCTCTCCATCTCTCCCTCACTCTCCATCTCCCTCACTCACTCTCCATCTCCCTCACTCACTCTCCATCTCTCCCTCCTTCTATCTCCATCTCCCTCTCTCCTTCCTTCTCCTTCACTCACTCTCCATCTCGCTCCCTCTCCTTCACACACTCTCCATCTCCCTCAAACTCTATCTCCCTCTCTCCCTCCCTCTATCTCCATCTCTCCCTCACTATCTCCCTCTCCAGCTCCCTCCCTCACTCTACATCTCCCTCTCTCCATCTCCCTCTATCTCCATCTCCCTCTCTCTCACTCGCTCTCCCTCCATCTCCATCTCTCCCTCACTCACTCTCTATCTCTCCCTCACTCATTCTCCATCTCCCTCCCTCCCTCACTCTCAATCTCCCTCCCTCCCACTCTCTCCATCTCTCCCTCACTATCTCCCTCTCTCTCCAGCTCCCTCCCTCACTCACTCTACATCTCCCTCAATCTCCATCTCCCTCTGTCCCTCCCTCTATCTCCATCTCTCCCTCACTCACTCTCCATCTCCCTCTCTCTCTCACTCTCCCTCCCTCTATCTCCATCTCTCCCTCACTCACTCTCCATCTCCCTCTCTCTCTCACTCTCCCTCCCTCAATCTCCATCTCTCCCTCCCTCACTCTCCATCTCTCCCTCACTCACCATCTCCCTCCCTCTCCACCTCCCTCCCTCTATCTCCATCTCCCTCTCTCCCACCCTCTATCTCCATCTCCCTCCCTCTTTCACTCTCCCTCTCACTCACTCTTCATCTCCCTCTCCATCTCCCTCACTCACTCTCCATCTCTCTCCATCTCCCTCACTCTCCATCTCCCTCCCTCACTCTCCATCTCCCTCCCTCACTCTCCATCTCCCTCACTCACCCTCCCTCTATCTCCATCTCCCTCTCTCCCCCATCACTCACTTTCCATCTCCCTCTCACTCACTCTCCATCTTCCTCTCTCACCATCTCCCTCACTCACTCTCCATCTCCCTCAATCACTATCTCCATCTCCCTCTATCTCCATCTCTCCCTCACTCACTATCTCCGTCTCTCTCCATCTCCCTCTCTCTCCCTCACTCACTCTCCCTCTCTCTCAATCTCCCTCCCTATCTCTCAATCTCCCTCCCTCTCTCTCTGCACCTCTCCCTCACTCACTCTCCATCTTCCTCTCTCTCCAGCTCCCTCTCTCCCTCCCTTTCTCTCCATCTCCCTCTCTCTCCATCTCCCTCCCTCTCTCTCTCTCCATCTCTCCCTCTCTCACTCTCCATCTCCCTCTCTCACTCTCCATCTCCCTCTCTCACTCTCCATCTCCCTCTCACTCATTCTCCATCTCCCTGCCGCTCTCTCCCATCTCTCCCTCACTCACTCTCCATCTCCCTCACTCTCCATTTCCCTCCCTCTGTCCCTCCCTATCTCCATCTCTCCCTCACTCACTCTCCATCTCCCTCTCTCACTCTCCATCTCCCTCTCTCACTCCCACTCTCTCTATCTCCCTCACTCACTCACTCTCCCTCCCTCTATCTCCCTCTCTCCCACCCTCTATCTCCATCTCCCTCTTTCCCTCACTCTCCATCTCCCTCCCTCTCCATCTCTCCCTCACTCACTCTCCATCTCTCTCTCACTCTCCATCTCCCTCTCTCTCCTTCACTCACTCTCCATCTCCCTCACTCCTTCCCTCTATCTCCATCTCCCTCTTTTGCTACCTCTAGCTCCATCTCCCTCACTCACTCTCCATCTCCCTCTCTCCCTCACTCACTCTCCATCTCCCTCTCTTTCTCCATCTCTCCCTCACTCACTCTCCATCTCCCTCCCTCTCCTTCAATCACTCTCCCTCTCTCCTTCAATCACTCTCCCTCACTATCTCCCTCCCTCTATCTCCATCTCTCTCCCCCTCTATCTCCATCTCCCTTTATCTACATCTCCCTCTCTCTCTCCATCACTCACTCTCCATCTCCCACTCTCTCCATCACTGTCCATCTCTCTCTCTCTCCTTCTCCCACCCTCCATCATCCTCCCTCCCTCTATCTCCATCTCCCTCTCTCCCACCCTCTATCTCCCTCTCTCCCACCCTCTATTTCCATTTCCCTCTCTCCCTCCCTCACTCACTCTCCATCTCCCTCCCTCTATCTCTCTCCATCTCCCTCCCTCTCACTCCATCTCTCTCACTCTCCGTCTCCCTCTCTCTCCCTCACTCACTCTCCATCTCCCTCCCTCTATCTCCATCTCTCCCTCACTCATTCTTCATCTCCCACTCTCTCTCCCTCACTCTCCATCTCCCTCTCTCTCCATCTCCCTCCTTCTATCTCCATCTATCCCTCCCTCTCCTTCACTCCCTCTCCTTCTCCCTCCCTCTATCTCCATCTTCCTCTCCCTCTAACTCCATCTCTCCCTCACTCACTCTCCATCTCCCTCTTTCTCTCCCTCACCCACTGTCCATCTCCCTCACTCTCCATCTCCCTCACTCACTCTCCATCTCCCTCTCTCTCAATCTCCCCCTCTCTCTCCTTCTTCCTCTCTCCCTCACTCTCCATCTCCCTCTCTCTCTCTCCATCTCCCTCTCTCTCTCCATCTCCCTCTCTCACTCACTCTCCATCTCCCTCACTCACCCTCCATCTCCCTCTCTATCTCCCTCCCTCTCTCCTTCTCCCTCTCTTTCTCCATCTCTCCCTCTTCAACTCCCTCTCTCTACATCTCCCTCACTCACCATCTCCCTCCCTCTCCATCTCCCTCCCTCTATCTCCATCTCCCTCCCACCATCTCCATCTCCCTCCCTCTAATCTCCATCACCCTCCCTCTCTCTCTCTCAAACTCCATCTCCCTCTCTCTCCCTCACTTACTATCTCCCTCCCTCTATCTCCATCTCCCTTTATCTCCATCTCTCCCTCACTCATTCTTCATCTCCCCCTCTCTCACTCTCCATCTCCCTCACTCCCTCTCCATCTCCCTCACTCCCTCTATCTCCATCTCCCTCTCTCCCTCCCTCTATCTCCATCTCCCTCACTCTCCATCTCCCACTCTCTCCCTCACTGTCCATCTCTCTCTCACACTCACTCTCCTTCTCCCACCCTCCATCATCCTCCCTCTATCTCCATCTCCCTCCCTCTATCTCCATCACCCTCCCTCTATCTCCATCACCCTCCCTCTATCTCCATTACCCTCCCTCTATCTCCATCACCCTCCCTCTCTCTCCCTCTCTCAAACTCCATCTCCCTCTCTCTCCCTCACTCACTATCTCCCTCCCTCTATCTCCATCTCCCTTTATCTCCATCTCTCCCTCACTCATTCTTCATCTCCCCCTCTCTCAATCTCCCTCACTCCCTCTATCTCCATCTCCCTCTCTCACGACCTCTATCTCCATCTTCCTTACTCTCCATTTCCCTCTCTCTCCCTCACTCACTCTCCATCTCCCTCTTTCTCTCCATCGCCCTCTCTTTATCTCTCCCTCACTCACCATCTCCCTCTCTCTCTCTTATCTCTCCCTCACTCACCATCTCCCTCTCTCTCTCACTCACTCTCCATCTCCCTCTCACTCACTCTCCATCTGTCCCTCACTCTCCATCTCCCTCCCTCACTCTCCATCTCTCTCTCCCTCACTCACTCTCCATCTCCCTCTCTCACCCTCCCTCACTCTCCATCTCCCTTCCTCACTCTCCATCTCCCTCTCTCTCCCTCCCTCACTCTCCATCTCCCTCCTTCTATCTCCATCTCCCTCTATCCCTCCCTCTCCTCCACACACTCTCCATCTCCTCAATCTCCATCTCTCCCTCACTCACTATCTCCCTCTCTCTCCATTTCCCTCAATCTCCATCTGTCCCTCCCTCTATCTCCCTCTCTCACTCTCCATCTCCCTCTATCTCCATCTCTCCCTCACTCACCCTCCATCTCTCCCTCACTCACTCTCCATCTCCCTCACTCACTCTCAATCTCCCTCTCTCCCTCCCACTCACTCTCCATCTCCCTCTCTCTCCATCTACCTCTCTCTCTCCCTCACCCTCTCTCCCTCCCTCACTCTCTATCTCCCACTCTCTCCCCCACTGTCCATCTCTCTCTCTCACTCACTCTCCTTCTCCCACCCTCCATCATCCTCCCTCCCTCTATCTCCATCTCCCCATCCCTCTATCTCCATCTCCCTCCCACTCTCTCTCTCCGTCACTCACTCTCCATCTCCCTCCATCACTCACTCTCCATCTCCCTCCATCACTCACTCTCCATCTCCCTCTCTCACACTCCATCTCCCTCCCTCTATCTCCATCTCCCTCCCTCTCCATCTCCCTCCCTCTATCTCCATCTCCTCCCTCTATCTCCATCTCCCTCTATCTCCATCTCTCCCTCACTCATTCTCCATCTCCCTCTCTCTCCCTCACTCACTCTCCATCTCCCTCTTTCTCTCCATCGCCCTCTCTCTCCATCTCTACCTCCCTCACTCACTCTCCATCTCCCTCACTCACTCTCCATCTCTCCCTCCCTCACTCTCCATCTCACTCCTTCTATTTCCATCTCCCTCTCTCCCTCCCTCTCCTTCACTCACTCTCCATCTCCCTCCCTCTGCTTCACACTCTCCATCTCCCTCTCTCCCTCCCTCTATCTCCATCTCTCCCTCACTCACTATCTCCCTCTCTCTCCAGCTCCCTCCCTCACTCACTCTACATCTCCCTCTGTCCCTCCCTCTATCTCCATCTCTCCCTCACTCACTCTCCATCTCCCTCACCATCTCCCTCTCTCTCTCACTCTCCATCTCCCTCTCTCTCACTCACTCTCCATCTCCCTCACTCTTCATCTCCCGCTCCCTCACTCTTCATCTCCCTCTCCATCTCCCTCCTTCACTCTCCATCTCCCTCCTTCACTCTCCATCTCCTCACTCACCCTCCCTCTATCTGCATCTCCCTCTCTCCCCATCACTCACTCTCCAGCTCTCTCCCTCATTCTCCATCTTCCTCTCACTCTCCGTCTCCCTCACTCACTCTCCATCTCCCTCTCTCACCATCTCCCTCAATCACTATCTCCATCTCTCTCTATCTCCATCTCTCCCTCACTCACTCTCCCTCTCTCTCAATCTCCCTCTCCCTATCTCTCAATCTCCCTCCCTCTCTCTCTGCACCTCTCCCTCACTCACTCTCCATCTTCCTCTCTCTGCAGCTCCCTCTCTCCCTCCCTATCTCTCCATCTCCCTCCCTCTCTCCATCTCCCTCTCTCACTCATCTCCCTCTCCATCTCCCTCTCACTCACTCTCCATCTCCCTCTCACTCCATTTCTCTCCCTCTGTCCTTCCCTATCTCCATCTCTCCCTCTCTCACTCACTCTCCATCTCCCTCTCTCACTCACTATCTCCCTCTCTCACTCTCCATCTCCCTCCATCTATCTCGATCTCCCTCCCTCTCTCCCACCCTCTATCTCCATCTCCCTCTTTCCCTCACTCACTCTCCATCTCCCTCCCTCTCCACCTCTCCCTCACTCACACTCCATCTCCCTCTCTCTCTCACTCTCCATCTCTCACTCTCCATCTCCCTCTCTCCTTCACTCACTCTCCATCTCCCTCTCTCGCTACCTCTAGCTCCATCTCCCTCACTCACTCTCCATCTCTCCCTCACTCACTCTCCATCTCCCTCTCTTTCTCCATCTCTCCCTCACTCACTCTTCAACTCCCTCTCTATCTCCCTCACTCACTCTCCATCTCCCTCCCTCTCCTTCAATCACCTTCCCTCTCTCTCCTTCAATCACTCTCCCTCTCCCTCCCTATCTCCCTCCCTCTATCTCCATCTCCCTCCCTCTATCTCCATCTCACCCTCCCTCTATCTCCATCTCCCTTTATCTACATCTCCCTCTCTCTCCATCTCCCACTCTCTCCCTCACTGTCCATCTCTCTCTCTCTCTCACACTCACTCTCCTTCTCCCACCCTCCATCATCCTCCCTCCCTCTATCTCCCTCTCTCCCACCCTCTATCTCCCTCTCTTCCACCCTCTATTTCCCTCTCTCCCTCCCTCACACTCCATCTCCCTCCCTCTATCTCCATTACCCTCCATCTATCTCCATCTCCCTCCCTCTCACTCTCCATCTCCCTCTCTCAACTCCATTTCCCTCTCTCTCCCTCACTCACTCTCCATCTCCCTCCCTCACTCTCCATCTCCCTCCCTCACTCTCCATCTCCCTCCCTCTATCTCCATCTTTCCCTCACTCATTCTTCATCTCCCCCTCTCTCTCCCACCATCTCTCGCTACCTCTATCTCCCTCACTCACTCTCCATCTCCCTCTCTCACTCTCCATCTCCCTCCCTCTCCTTCAATCATTCTCCCTCTCTCTCACTCACTCTCTCCATCTCCCTCACTCACTCTCCCGCCCTCCCTCTATCTCCCTCTCTCCCACCCTCTATCTCCATCTTTCCCTCACTCTCCATCTCCCTCCCTCTCCATCTCTCTCCCTATCTCACTCACTCTATCCCTATCTCTCTCCCTCCCTCTCACTCTCCCTATCTCACTCACTCCCTCCCTCTCCCTATCTCACTCACTCCCTCCCTCTCCCTATCTCACTCACTCCCTCTCCCTATCTCACTCACTCCCTCTCCCTATCTCACTCCCTCCCTCTCCCTATCTCACTCCCTCCCTCTCCCTATCTCACTCACTCCCTCCCTCTCCCTATCTCACTCACTCCCTCCCTCTCCCTATCTCACTCACTCCCTCCCTCTCCCTATCTCACTCACTCCCTCCCTCTCCCTATCTCACTCACTCCCTCCCTCTCCCTATCTCACTCACTCCCTCCCTCTCCCTATCTCACTCACTCCCTCCCTCTCCCTATCTCACTCACTCCCTCCCTCTCCCTATCTCACTCACTCCCTCCCTCTCCCTATCTCACTCACTCCCTCCCTCTCCCTATCTCTCACTCCCTCCCTCTCCCTATCTCACTCACTCCCTCCCTCTCCCTATCTCACTCACTCCCTCCCTCTCCCTATCTCACTCACTCCCTCCCTCTCCCTATCTCACTCACTCCCTCCCTCTCCCTATCTCACTCACTCCCTCCCTCTCCCTATCTCACTCACTCCCTCCCTCTCCCTATCTCACTCACTCCCTCCCTCTCCCTATCTCACTCACTCCCTCCCTCTCCCTATCTCACTCCCTCCCTCCCTCTCCCTATCTCACTCCCTCCCTCCCTCTCCCTATCTCACTCCCTCCCTCCCTCTCCCTATCTCACTCACTCCCTCCCTCTCCCTATCTCACTCACTCCCTCCCTCTCCCTATCTCACTCACTCCCTCCCTCTCCCTATCTCTCACTCCCTCCCTCTCCCTATCTCACTCACTCCCTCCCTCTCCCTATCTCACTCACTCCCCTCCCTCTCCCTATCTCACTCACTCCCTCCCTCTCCCTATCTCACTCACTCCCTCCCTCTCCCTATCTCACTCACTCCCTCCCTCTCCCTATCTCACTCACTCCCTCCCTCTCCCTATCTCACTCACTCCCTCCCTCTCCCTATCTCACTCACTCCCTCCCTCTCCCTATCTCACTCACTCCCTCCCTCTCCCTATCTCACTCACTCCCTCCCTCTCCCTATCTCACTCACTCCCTCCCTCTCCCTATCTCACTCACTCCCTCCCTCTCCCTATCTCTCTCCCTCACTACCTATCTCTCCCTCACTCTCTCTCCCTATCTCACTCACTCTATCCCTATCTCTCTCCCTCACTCTCACTATCTCACTCACCCTATCCCTATCTCTCTCCCTCACTCTCACTATCTCACTCACCCTATCCCTATCTCTCTCCCTCACTCTCACTATCTCTCTCCCTCTCCCACTCTCTCTCCCTCACTCTCACTATCTCACTCTCTCTCCCTCACTCTCTCCCTATCTCACTCTCTCTCCCTCCCTCACTCACCCTCCCTCACCTCCTATCTCACTCACTATCTCTCTCTCACTCACTCTCTCTCTCCCTATCTCTGTCTCCCTATCTCACTCTCTCTCCCCCTCACTATCTCTCACTCACTCTCTCTCCCTATCTCACTCACTCCCCCTCACTATCTCTCACTCACTCTCTCTCCCTATCTCACTCCCTATCTCCCTCTCTCTCTCTCTCCTTCACTCTCCCTATCTCACTCTCTCTCTATCTCCCTCTCCCTATATCACTCTCACTCTCCCTATCTCACTCACTATCTCACTCTCCCTCCCTCACTCTCTCCCTATCTCACTCACTCTCTTCTTCTCCCTATCTCACTATCTCTCTCCCTCCCTCACTCACTATCTCTCTCTCCCTCCCTCACTCTCTCTCTCCCTCACTCTCGCTCTCTCCCTCACTCTCTCTCTCCCTCACTCTCTCTCTCTCCCTCTCTCTCTCTCACCCTCTCTCTCTCTCACCCTCTCTCTCCCCCCTATCTCACACTCTCTCTCCCTCTCTCACTTCCTATCTCTCACTATCTCTCTCTCTCACTCCCTCACTCTCTCTCTCCCTATCTCTGTCTCCCTATCTCACTCTCTCTCCCCCTCACTATCTCTCACTCACTCTCTCTCCCTATCTCACTCACTCCCCCTCACTATCTCTCACTCACTCTCTCTCCCTATCTCACTCCCTATCTCTCACTCTCTCTATCTCCCTCTCTCTCTCCTTCACTCTCCCTATCTCACTCTCTCTCTATCTCCCTCTCCCTAACTCACTCTCTCTCTCCCTCACTCTCCCTATCTCACTCTCTCTCTCCTTCACTCTCCCTATCTCACTCTCTCTCTCCCTATCTCACTCTCTCTCTCCCTCACTCTCCCTATCTCACTCTCTCTCTCCCTCACTCTCCCTATCTCACTCTCTCTCTCCCTCACTCTCTCTCTCCTCACTCTCCCTATCTCACTCTCTCTCTCCCTCACTCTCCCTATCTCACTCTCTCTATCTCACTCTCTCTCTCCTTCACTCTCCCTATCTCACTCTCTCTCTCCTTCACTCTCCCTATCTCACTCTCTCTCTCCCTCACTCTCCCTATCTCACTCTCTCTCTCCCTCACTCTCCCTATCTCACTCTCTCTCTCCCTCACTCTCCCTATCTCACTCTCTCTCTCCCACTCTCCCTATCTCACCTCTCCCTCACTCTCCCTATCTCACTCTCTCTCCCTCACTCTCCCTATCTCACTCTCTCTCCCTCACTCTCCCTATCTCACTCTCTCTCCCTCACTATCTCTCACTCTCCCTATCTCACTCACTCTCCCTCCCTCACTCTCTCCCTCTCCCTATCTCACTCACTATCTCTCTCTCCCTCCCTCACTCTCTCCCTATCTCACTCACTCTCTTCCTCTCCCTATCTCATTCACTATCTCTCTCTCCCTCCCTCACTCACTATCTCTCTCTCCCTCCCTCACTATCTCTCTCTCCCTCCCTCACTCACTATCTCTCTCTCCCTCCCTCACTCACTATCTCTCTCTCCCTCCCTCACTCTCTCTCTCCCTCACTCTCGCTCTCTCCCTCACTCTCGCTCTCTCCCTCTCTCCCTCTCTCTCCCCCTCTCTCTCTCCCCCTCTCTCTCTCTCCCCCCTCTCTCTCACCCTCTCTCTCTCTCTCCCCCATCTCACACTCTCTCTCCCTCTCTCACTCCCTATCTCACTCACTCTCTCTCTCTCTCCCTATCTCACTCTCTCTCCCTATCTCACTCTCTCTCCCTCTCCCTATCTCACTCTCTCACCCTCTCCCTATCTCACTCTCTCTCCCTCCTCCCTCACTCACTCTCTCTCCCTCCTCCCTCACTCACTCTCTCTCCCTCACTCTCTCTCTCCCTCACTCTCTCTCTCCTCACTCTCCCTATCTCACTCACTCTCTCTCTACCTCTCTCTCCCCTCACTCTCCCTATCTCACTCACTCCCTCACTCTCCCTATCTCACTCACTCCCTCCCTCACGCTCTCCCTCTCCCACTCACTCTCTCCCTCAATCTCTCCCTCTCCCTATCTCCCTCACTCTCTCTCCCTCCCTCACTCTCTCCCTCCCTCACTCTCTCTCTCACTCTCTACCTCTCCCCCCCTCACTCCCTCTCCCTCCCTCACTCCCTATCTCACTCACTATCTCTCTCTCCCTCCCTCACTCTCTCTCTCTCCCCCTATCTCACTCTCTCCCTCACACTCTCTCTCTCCCTCTCTCACTCCTTACTCACTCTATCCCTCTCTCACTCCCTCTCCCTCCCTCACTCTCTCCCTCCCTCACTCACTCTCTCCCTCTCCCTCCCTCACTCTCTCCCTATCTCACTCACTCTCTCCCTCTCCCTCCCTCACTCACACTATCTCTCTCTCTCCCTCTCACTATCTCACTCACTCCCTATCTCACTCACTCTCTATCTCTCTCTCTCTCACTCACTCACTCCCTATCTCACTCACTCTCTCTCTCCCTCACTCACTCTCTCTCTCTCCCTCACTCTCTCTCTCCCCCTCTCTCTCCCCCTCGCTCTCTCCCCCTCTCTCTCTCTCTCCCTATCTCACTCTCTCTCTCCCTCACTCTCCCTATCTCACTCTCTCTCCCTCACTCTCTCTCTCCCTCACTATCTCTCACTCTCCCTCTCTCACTCACTCTCTCTCCCTCTCCCTATCTCTCACTATCTCTCTCTCCCTCCTTCACTCTCTCCCTATCTCACTCACTCTCTTCCTCTCCCTATCTCACTATCTCTCTCCCTCCCTCACTCACTACTCTCTCCCTCCCTCACTCTCTCTCTCCCTCACTCTCGCTCTCTCCCTCACTCTCGCTCTCCTCCCTCACTCTCGCTCTCTCCCCCTCTCTCTCTCTCACCCCTCTCTCTCTCTCTCCCCCTATCTCACACACTCTCTCCCTCTCTCACTTCCTATCTCACTCACTATCTCTCTCTCACTCCCTCACTCTCTCTCCCTATCTCTGTCTCCCTATCTCACTCTCTCTCCCCCTCACTATCTCTCACTCACTCTCTCTCCCTATCTCACTCCCTATCTCTCACTCTCTCTCTCCTTCACTCTCCCTATCTCACTCTCTCTCTATCTCCCTATCTCACTCTCTCTCTCCCTCACTCTCCCTATCTCACTCATCTCTCCTTCACTCTCCCTATCTCACTCCTCTCTCCCTATCTCACTCTCTCTCCTCACTCTCCAACTCACCCTCACTCTCCCTCACTCTCCCTACTCACTCCCTCTCACCCTCAACTCTCCCTATCTCACTCCTCTCTCACTCACTCTCCCTATCTCACTCTCTCTCTCCCTCACTCTCCCTATCTCCCTCTCTCTCTCCCTCACTCTCCCTATCTCACACTCTCTCCTCCCTCACTCTCCCTCTCCCTATCTCACTCTCCCTATCTCACTCTCTCTCTCCCTCACTCTCCCTATCTCACTCTCTCTCCCTCACTCTCCCTATCTCACTCTCTCTCTCCCTCACTATCTCTCACTCTCCCTATCTCACTCACTCTCTCTCCCTCCCTCACTCTCTCCCTCTCCCTCACTCACTATCTCTCTCTCCCCTCCCTCACTCTCTCCCTATCTCACTCACTCTCTCTCCTCTCCCTATCTCATTCACTATCTCTCTCTCCCTCCCTCACTATCTCTCTCTCCCTCCCTCACTCTCTCTCTCCCTCACTCTCGCTCTCTCCCTCACTCTCGCTCTCTCCCCCTCTCTCCCTCTCTCTCACCCTCTCTCTCCCCCATCTCACACTCTCTCTCCCTCTCTCACTCCCTATCTCACTCACTCTCTCTCTCCCTATCTCACTCTCCCTATCTCACTCTCTCCCTATCTCACTCTCTCCCTATCTCACTCTCTCTCCCTCTCCCTATCTCACTCTCTCTCTCCCTCCTCCCTCACTCACTCTCTCCCTCCTCCCTCACTCACTCTCTCCCTCCTCCCTCACTCACTCTCTCTCCCTCACTCTCTCTCCCCTCACTCTCCCTATCTCACTCACTCTCTCTCTACCTCTCTCTCCCTCACTCTCCCTATCTCACTCACTCCCCCACTCTCCCTATCTCACACACTCCCTCACTCTCTCCTCTCCCTATCTCACTCACTCTCTCCCTCACTCTCTCTCTCTCCCTATCTCACTCACTCTCTCCCTATCTCACTCACTCTCTCCCTCCCTCACTCTCTCCCTCACTCTCTCCCTCTCCCCCCTCACTCCCTCTCCCTCCCTCACTCCCTATCTCACTCACTATCTCTCTCTCCCTCCCTCACTCTCTCTCTCTCCCCCTATCTCACTCTCTCTCTCCCTCACACTCTCTCTCCCTCTCTCACTCCCTATCTCACTCTCTCTCCCTCCCTTACTCACTCTCTCCCTCTCTCACTCCCTCTCCCTCCCTCACTCTCTCCCTCACTCTCTCCCTCTCTCACTCACTCTCTCCCTCTCTCACTCACTCTCTCCCTCCCTCACTCTCTCCCTATCTCACTCACTCTCTCCCTCCCTCACTCTCTCTCTCCCTCACTCACTCTCTCCCTCCCTCACTCTCTCTCCCTCACTCACACTATCTCTCTCTCTCCCTCTCACTATCTCACTCACTCCCTATCTCACTCACTCTCTCTCTCCCTCACTCACTATCTCTCTCTCCCTCCCTCACTCACTCTCTCCCTCACTCTCTCTCTCTCCCCCTCTCTCTCTCTCCCCCATCTCACACTCTCTCTCCCTCTCTCACTCCCTATCTCACTCACTCTCTCTATCTCACTCTCTCTCCCTCTCCCTATCTCACTCTCTCTCCCTCCTCCCTCCCTCACTCTCCCTATCTCACTCACTCCCTCACTCTCTCTCCCCCTCACTATCTCTCACTCACTCTCTCCCTATCTCACTCACTCTCTATCTCTCTCTCCCTCACTCTCCCTATCTCACTCACTCCCTCCCTCACTCTCCCTATCTCACTCACTCCCTCCCTAACTCTCTCCCTATCTCACTCACTCTCTCCCTCACTCTCTCCCTATCTCACTCACTCTCTCCCTATCTCACTCACTCTCTCTCTCTCCCTCACTCTCTCTCTCTCCCTCACTCTCTCCCCCTCCCTCCATCACTCCCTCTCCCTCCCTCACTCCCTATCTCACTCACTCTCTTCCTCTCCCTATCTCACTCACTATCTCTCTCTCCCCCTATCTCACTCTCTCTCCCTCTCTATCTCACTCTCTCTCCCTCCCTTACTCACTCTCTCACTCCCTCTCCCTCCCCCCTCCCTCACTCTCTCCCTCCCTCACTCACTCTCTCCCTCTCTCACTCACTCTCTCCCTCCCTCACTCTCTCCCTCTCCCTCCCTCACTCTCTCCCTCCCTCACTCTCTCCCTCCCTCACTCTCTCCCTCCCTCACTCTCTCCCTATCTCACTCACTCTCTCCCTCTCCCTCCCTCTCTCTCCCTCACTCACACTATCTCTCTCTCCCTCTCACTATCTCACTCACTCTATCTCTCTCCCTCACTCTCTTCCTCTCACTATCTCACTCACTCACTCACTCACTCCCTATCTCACTCACTCTCTCTCTCCCTCACTCACTATCTCTATCTCACTCACTCTCTCTCTCCCCACTCACTATCTCTCTCTCCCTCCCTCCACTCTCCCTCCCTCACTCTCTCTCTCCCTCACTCTCTCTCACCCCCTCACTCTC